>NC_056741.1:698661461-698961461 GCF_019279795.1 Protopterus annectens
GGGAGTGGATGGTGTTAGAGGAGGGGGTTGCAAGGGTATATCTGGCAAATTTTGACGTGTGATTTTAGTAAGGATTTGAAGTAGGTGCAAGAAGTTACAGAGGTAATTGAGGATGGGAGGGAGTTCCAGTTTGGCTATAGTGCAGGAGAACAATGCTTCTCCAGCAGAGTTAATGGCTGTCGTGACCTGTAGGAGGTTTTTGTGGCTGGATCTTAGTGGTCTCATGATTATGTAGGGTTGGAGTAGATTCTGGAGGGATGGGACTTTTAGTGGTTGGTTTATTAGTTTGTGGGCGAGTTCGGGTTGGTACCATTGAAGGAGGTGGGGGAGCTCTAGCCAGCCCAGTTCTGCTAGTGAGAGACAGTGGTGAGTATGGTAGGAAGCCCCTGTGGTGAATTTGACGATTTTGAGCTTATTTAGATCACATTGTCTAAGGTTAGTAAATATTGGAGAGGCGTAGAGTAGGGTAGAGATAAGATGAGAATTTGCTATGAGATAGCAGCTCTAAAGCAACTTATGATTAGGATACAAGCTTTCCATAGATCTCATCTTCTGGAGAAAGTGGGAAAAAGGATCTAACGGCCAAACATAAAGAAGTCTTTAAATTAAAGATTGCAAAGGATTGTTGTATCCAGTGTTTAAAACTTCAAATGGATACAGCTGAGTTATACGCTGAATAACAAAATGAAGAGGATCATTTTCCAAGAACACTAACAGAAAAGGTAATGATAAACGTTCTAAATCAGACAACAATAACCTAGATTTGGCAGGACTACTGGAAAAAAACAAGAAGATGTTGAGTGTATTTCAAGTGTGATGTCTTACACAAATCATTGCAGGGCTTTTCACTATATGGGCCTTACTATAATTCATGAAGAGTGCAGCATAGGTTCATAGGTTCATAGGTAGGTACTAGGCTATCTGCCCAAGGGCATTTATAAGCCTAGCCAGAGTGTGTCGGCTTTCACCGCTGCATTGATTAATTAACTGAGCCTCTGTCAAGCAGAGCCAATGAAGTGACCCCAGGCATGTATTTTCTGTTACCCATTCACTCGCCAAGGTATCTCTTGAAGAGTATTAGTGAGGGTCACCACCTAATTTAGTTAGGAATTTTGTTCCAAAGCATGGGGAGTCTCTGTGACAGGAATCTATCCCTTCAGCATGTTCTATTTATTGTTGTGGCGAGGTTTAGCTCACTAGAACGCGTGGCTCGCAGTGACTTGGATTTCTTTGGGTGGAGCATGTCCATCAATTCTGAGTTGGACATGGCTTTATAAGTCAGGCAGAGATCACCTCTGAGTAAGCGATATGCCACTAAGTACAGCCGGAGATTTTTCAGTTGGGCTGCATAGGACATATGTTTGAGGCCAGTAATCCTCTTGGTGAGGTGCTTTTGTGATCTTTCCAGCTGGTGGAAGTATCTCGTGAGGTACATCGCAAATGGGACATTGTACTCTATGATGGGTCTGATGAGTGACGAGTAGAGGGGCACTATAACCTCTTTATTTCTAGTTGCAAACTCTTTAGTAATTAGATGGGCCACATAGAATGATTTCCTAACTACTTTGGCAATATGATTGTCAAAGGAGAGATTACTATCTACCTGGGTCCCCAGATCTCTTATTACCTCTTCTGTATTAAGGGGGCTGCCGCCTATGTGGTAATTCTTGGGTGTTTTGTTTTTCCCAAATGGGATGACTATGCATTTTTTGACATTGAGCTTGAGGCCATGACTTTGACACCAGGTGTCTGTCTCAGTAAGGCCTTTTTGAAGGATGTCCATGTCAGCCGGAGAGATAATTTTGGCTCCCAGTTTGCAGTCATCGGCGAACTTGATTAACCATAGTCCTCCTGTGTTTGCCTGTACTTCTGAGAAGTATATGCTGAACAGTAGGGGTCCCAGGACCGAGCCTTGTGGGACACCACTTGTGACTGGTTTAGAGTCAGACCTGGAGCCCGCTGTTCATGCCGTGGGAGTTCTGTCTGTAAGCCAGTTGGCAACCCTTCTTGTGACGTAGGGGTTTATTCTCAGGCTGGTGTGTTTTTCTATAATACCCGAGTGAGGAATGGTGTCGAATGCCTTGGTGAGATCAAGGTAGGCTGTGTGAACCACCTTTCCCTCATCTATGGCCTTGGTGACTGTCTCGAAGAAGTCAACCAGGTTTAGTAGACATGATCTGCCCTTAACAAAGCCAAACTGGGTTGGGTCAAGTGTTTGGAGGTTCCCAATGTCTTTGTTAATGAGTTCCATGATGATGCGCTCCATAGCCTTGCAGACCAGGCTAGTCAGGCTTATGGGGAAATAGTTACCAGGGTCAGTTGTGGCCCCTCCTTTGTGGAGCAGAATAACCATTGCTGTGTGCCATTCTATGGGCATGTAACCTGTGGAGAGGCTGAGGTTGAACAGCGTGTTTAGGTTGGGGGTTAGTTCGTTCTGTAGCTCGTGCAAGACGCAGCCTGGGACACCATCTGGCCCCATTGATGCTGTGTTTTTGGCTTTTGAAAGGGCTGTTTTCACCTGTGCTTCTGTGATTTCTGGGACACTACACTTTTCCGGTATTGTTGTGGGCCCTTTTGAAGGTGAGAGGGAGGTGAAATTTGCACTGAATCTATCTGTCAGGATGTTGGCAATATCAGTAGGTTCAGTATATTTTGTGCTATTTTGCACTAGCTCAGAGCATATCTGTGAGTTGCCACTTAGATTCTTGACATAGCTAAAGAAGGCTTTGTGGTTATCTTTCAAATCCTTGGCTATTTTTCTTTCGAAGTTAGCCTTGGATGATTTTATGAGGGACCTTAGTTTCTTACTGATACAAATCCTTATTGGGATTTGCTTTTTTTCTGAACTAGTTTCCTCCTTTTGTTGTATAACCTGTTTATGGCAGGGGTCCACCAGACTGGTTTCCTTCTCTTAGGGGAGTGAGTCTTGGTTTTGCTAGGGATGGCATGATCCATGCATCCTTGTAGGTGCTCATAGAGTGCAGTTGTAAAGGATTCTGCATCTTGGGCAGTGTTATCCTTTAGCGTGGGGGCTGTGAAACTTACCACCTCTGCCTTAAGTAAAGTGAAGTTTGCTTTAGAAATGTTTTTCACTGTGGTTTCCTTGGTTGGGGGTGGTGGTGGGGTGTGGACATTCAGAGTGATTAGTTTATGGTCTGATCTAACCAGTGATGTGTTGACCTCTGGTGCGGAACACCTGTCGCCCATGTTGGTGATGACCAGGTCCAAAATGTTGTGGCTTCTGGTAGGGGAGTTTACCAACTGATCCAGGGCATTTGAGTTGATAAATTCCAGGAAGCGCTGAACCTGGGAGTTTGTACTTAAGTAGTTTTCCCAGTTAATGGTAGGGTAATTGAAATCGCCCAATATCAGGGTGTTCAGTAGGACCTTCATGTTTTCCAGTTTCTCCAGAAAGGCGGAGTGGTGGTCCTGGGTCATGGAGTGTGATCTGTAGCAGGCCACAATTTGCATTGCAGATTTGCCTGATGTTAGTTGCACATGGATGATTTCAGAGGTATCATGCTGCGCCACTAACCTGGAGGTGTGGGTATCCTTGATGAAGATGGATACACCCCCTCCTTTTGTGTTTCGGTCCGTGTTCAGTGACCGAAATGTGTGGTATGAGTTGTAGCCCAGTAGTGCTGGAGTGCTCTCTGGAGCCTTGAACCAGGATTCAGTTACTGTACAGATGTCGACGTTCTCCATACTTAGGAGTGCTTCGAGCGCATGCATTTTGAGATTTAAACTCCTGGTGTTGAGTAGCATAATCCTCATTTTTTTACTTGTGCTGTTTACGGTGGTGGGTTTGAATTTTGAGCCTTGCCTAAAAAAGGCACTATGGGGGCAACAAGAGCCTTGGCCAGTATTCGAAAGCCAAGGGGTGACAGGTGCAAACCATCTCTTGTGAAGCAACGTGGCTTGTCGAGCATGTCATCTCAGGCTGACAGACACTGAATCCCCTTTGAATGACACCAGAAGCTTAGCCAATTGTTGAAATTGATAATTTTTTCTTTATACTGAGGTATCATTCTTGGTGAGGGCAGGATGCTACTCAGGGTCAGGGTCATACCTACCTGGGCTACACGATCAGAGAGCTCTTCCATGTCTCTTTTCATGTAGTCCAGGGAGGTACATCTCAGGTCATTCACACCTACATGAACAATGACAGAGTCATATTTGTACTTGTTCTGTGACCTGAGTGCTTGTGTTATGTGGTGGATTCTGGCTCCCGACATGGCATGCCTTTTAAAAAATGCCACCTGCAAGATTTTAACCTGCACTACTTATAGTGAGATCTCTAACTTTTAGAGAATGAAGGTTTGTTCTTTGCAGAATTAAGACAGATAAAAGAAATTAAGCAGCAAGGCTCTAAACCTTAAATGTTCCATGACCTAGTATCAGGTGCATCTCATGTCAGAGACTTGCAAAACTAAGTGGCTTGAATAAAGTACTTAAAAAAGTTCTTGGTTCTCTTGTTCAGTTCCCAGTTAGGGTGTCTTCTCTGCGGAGTCTGTATATCCCCCCTGTGGGCAAGTGATTTTCTTTTATCAGAATACTCTAGTTTCCTTCCGTACCCCAAAGACATGCTTTTAGGAGAAAAGGAAGTTTCCTCTGTACTGCCTATAGGTATATGCACCAAATGTGAGTAAGTGTATGAGTGGACCCTGCAGTGGAACCGTACTCTTGTCCAAGCCTGGTAGTCTGCTAGTACCCTTTGCTGGCTCCACCATAGCCCTGAATAGTCATATTAAAAAGAATACACCTGATTTTATATTCAAATTGTTAAATTCTTGGAACTGTCACACTGTCATAGAATTAAATATTCACTATTCTTTGTAAATTCTAATACATATGTAGGCATTGTTAACATTGGTCTGTAAGACAGTAATGGCTATATAAGCAACCAGTAAAATCAAAATTGTCTTGACTTCAGAACCTTTTGCTGACTTCAGGAATATTAAACATGGCAGTTTACAATGAAAAATCTTCAATATATTTTTGGTGAGGTCATTACTGCGGACCAGAAACCCTCTAAATCAAACATAAAGCCAATTATCCCCCCAACAAATGAACTGCCATTTTGATTCATATGAAAAGATAAAGCCCTTGCTATGACCCAGCTGACCTGAGTTTGATTTGTGGCTTAGGCACCTGCTGGAGTTGGCTTGGGGTAGGAGACATATGACAAGGCAGAGCCTGTTTGCCTCTTTTCAGGGGGATGAGTAGGGAACATGAGTTCAGATGTATTCTCTGTGGCTGAATCACCTATGCAGACCAGGGATCACATGGGGGGAGTACAGTGTAAAAGGGAATGAAAGGAAGCTTATTTACTTTGCAAGCAGAAGAATGGATGCCCATTACAAAGGTCCATTGCACACCAGCCCCTTGGAAATGGCTGGACATCTCTAGCAGAATAAAAAACTGATTTGAAAAACACCAGTCTCGCCATGTGCAGATAACACATACCACTACCAGATAATTCACCATCACCCCAGAAAATAAATGTGCTGAAAGGCTTACGTTTTCACACTGTACATAGGTTCGTAGGTTCATAGGTGTGTATTAGGCTACTGGCCCTGGAGCCTTTACAAGCCTAGCCCATAGGATTACCCTGACATCATGCCACCTGACCTTAGTTCCCAGTGCCTCTGTCGAGTAAAGGCACTGGAGTGATCCTTGGGGTGAAATTTCTATTTCCCAACCACTTATCAAGATTTCTCTTGAAGAGGCCCAGTGAGGTGCTCTGCTTGACATGTATGGGAAGTCTATTCCAAAGCATGGGCAGCCTTTGGTTATGAACCTGTCTCACCAGCATGTTCTGTTGATTGTAGTAATGAGGTTGAGGTCTCTGGACCATGTGGTGCGGAGGGATTGGGATTTATTTAAATGTAGCATTTCTAACAGAGTTGGGTCAGACATGGCTTTGTAAGTCAAGCAGAGATTGCCTCTAAGTAGGTGATATGAGACAGAGAATAGTTGGAGTTTTTTGAGTCTGTCCATATAGGACAAATGTTTAAGGCCTAGGATCCTCTTTGTGTGGTACTTTTGCAGCCTCTCCAGTTGTTGCAGTTGTTTAGTGAGGTACATGCCAAATGGGCATTGTACTCAATGACTGGCCTAATGAGGGAAGAGTAGAGGGAGACAAGGACTTCTTTCTTCCTGGATGCAAAACCCTTAGTAATGAGATGTGCCATTTCTGACCAGATTGGCAATCTGGTGGTCAAAAGAGAGGTTGCTGTCAACCTGTGTTCCCAGATCTCTTATAACGCCTTCTGTGTTCAGTGGACTACCACCAATGTGGTAATTCATGGAAACCGGGTTTTTCCCAAAGGGGATGACACACATTTTTTGGCATTGAGCTTAAGGCCATGGCTCTGACACCAGTCGTTGGTCTCAGTGAGGCCTTTCTATAGGATGTCAACATCACTTGGGGAGTTAATAATAGCTCACAACTTACAATCATCTGCGAACTTTGTCAGCCAGAGTCCATTCATATTGGCTTGGACTTCCAAAAAGTATATAGTAAACAGGAGAGGACCCAGGACCAAACCCTATGGGACTCCAGTCGTGACTGGTCAGCAGTCTGATTTGGAGTCAGCTACTTTCATACTGTGGGTTCTACCTGTGAGCCAGTTTGCAACCCACCTATTGATATAGGGGTTGATTTTATTTTTATTTTTTTTATTTATTTAACATTTGTTAACCGGGCTAGTCTGACTGGAGGCATCTCCATTTTCAGCAGAGGCCCGGGGAGAAAAGCTCCACATGGTACAAACAGTTTATAACATAAAAATGATAAGAACAATGTTTGATTGGATGAGCAAGTATAGTGCCACAAATAGGATTAAATCCTGGTTTAGTAATACATATATATAGCAGTTTCGGACATATATGAAAGAAAAAAAAAAAACATGATAAATAAGAATAGAGAAAGGAAATAAAAAATATAAGAACCACATAATAGTGAGCAGGTAAAGAGTAGAGGAAGATAGAAGGAGAGAGATTGCTGCGGTCATGGTTAGTCAGGATTGAGACATGGGCACAACCAGTGTTTTTTTAGGTGTGTTTTAAGTTTTTGTTTAAAGAGAATAGGAGATGTGATGGAAGTGAGTTCAGTAGGAAGCTGATTCCAAGACTTACCAATGGTGTTGGAGAAAAGGGAGTCACCGGCTGAGTTATTAGATTTACATATAGTTACTAGAAGTTTGTTAGAGGACCGAAAGGAATTGAGGTTTGTATAAGGGGTAAAGAGATAAGAGAGGACAGGTGTATTGTTAGGTTGGTAGAATATCCTGTGGACAAAGGTAAGTTGAGAGAGTAATAGCATGTTGTGTAATTCAAGCCAGTGAAGTTGCTGTAGGTTCAGACAGTGGTGAGTTCTATATTTATTTCCGGTAACAAATCTAGCAATGTTATTAAGAGTGTTAGCCAATTTAGAGAGATTGTTTTTCTTTAGGTTAGTATAAATAGGTGAAGCATAGAGGAGAGTAGAAATAAGATGAGAGTGGGCGAGTGTAGATTTAGCATTGGAAGTTAAGAATGTTTTAATTCTGTAGAGGGAGCCCAATTTTCTATTGACAGTTTTAATGGTATTGTTAATAATGAGTATCAAAAGTAAGGCTGTTGTCTGTTGTAACACCTAGCAGCTTAGTGGTAGAATCAGGGGATATAAGGGTACCGTTGCTAGATGAGATGGAGAATTCTAGTGGGGGGGACCTAGAAGTGGGCTTAAATAGGAGGAGTTTGGTTTTTTTAGCATTCAAGAGTAAACAGCGTTTTAAGAACCATGCCTCAACTGTGTTGAAGACATTTTGAGTAAGGGTTTGTAACTCAGAGGTAGTTTTAGTGGAACAGATAAGTGTGGAGTCATCAGCATATTGAATGCATGTGGCTTGGGGTAAAGCCACTTGAAGGTCATTAATGAATAGAGAGAAAAGAAGAGGACCTAGAATAGAGCCCTGGGGAACACCAAGTGTGATTGGTAGCAGAGATGAGAGATTGTTACCCCAGAGGACAGCCTGCTTTCTATTGCTGAGGTAAGAGGCAAACCAGTGTATAGCCTTGGGTTCAAGAGAGATAGATTCCAGGATTTGTAAGAGCAGGGGATGGTTGACCATATCAAAGGCTTTGGAAAGGTCTATAAAGAGTGCTGAAGACAGGTTGTTATTATTGCGATTTTTATTGATAAAATCAGTGAAGGAAAGGAGGGCAGTGGTAGTACTGTGAAAAGGCCTAAAACCGTGTTGGCAGTTGGACAGAATATTATGTTTAGTTAGGTGACCCATTAGTTGATAGTGTATGCATTTTGCCATAATCTTTGCTATTGGTGACAAGAGAGCTATGGGCCTATAATTAGAGTAGTCATTGGAGTTGCCACCTTTATGTAAGGGGATGATGTATGAGATTTTCCAGATATCAGGAATGGTTTCTTCGCTAATAGTTCTGTTTATAAGGATGGATACCGGGTAGGCTATTTTGGTTGCTGCTTTTTGAAGGTATTCTGCAGGAAGTTGGTCGGCAGAGGGGGTACATGGTTTAAGTTTTTGGATACATTTTTGGATAAAGGAGGTAGAGATAGGTTGTAGTTTAAAGGTGGGGAGATTAGCAGAAGTGAGATCAGGGATGGATAAATTATCAAAGGAAAGATGAGAGGCCAGAGAGTTAATGGTTTCAGTAAAGAAGGAGTTAAAGGTGTTGGCAGTTTCTAGGGTTGTATGTTTTTCTGACTCAGAGGGGGAGGGAGTAGTAGTCTGTCCAGGGTGAAGAAGTTTATTTAAGGTTGCCCAAAATCGTTGTAGTTTATTAGTATTAATTTGTTGGAGATTACTATAGTAGTTTCTTTTGTCAGAGATTATGGCTTTTTTGGTACAATTTCTTAATTGTCTAAAGATCAGTTGATCAGAAGGAGATTTGCTCGATCTCCATTTTGTCCAAGATTTGTTTCTGAGTAACATTTTTTGTCTTGTTTCTTTAGTTAGCCAGGGGGCAGGTTTAGTTTTAACTCTGATGGTTCGTTCTGGTGCATGATATTCAAGGATTGTTAAGAATTTGGAATTGAAATATTCAACAGCATCTGCAAGTGGGAGAGTTTTTAGAGGGTTCCAGTTGCAGGCATTTAGTTCAGATAAGAAGAGGAGAAGGTTAAAGTGTTTATTATATCGTGAGGTCTTAAAGGTTGGGGTGTTAGTGGTAATAGTCTTTTGTGTTATGATATAGGTTAGGTAGTGGTCACTAATGGCATCTGGTAAGGTACCTGCAAGGTAAGATTGTTTTTGTCTGTTAATTAGAGTCCAGTCTAGTATACTTTCTTTGTTATTAGGTTTATTGATCCTAGTAGTGGTGTTAATTATTTGTGAGTAGCCATGCAGATTAATATGGGTGGCGGGGTTATTTGAGTTAATTAAGGACCAATCGAGGTTTAGGTCTCCTAGTATGATAGTTTCTTGAGGGTAATTTGAAGACGTCCAACTAAGGATGTTTTCAATTATAGTAGTGTTATTTCCGGGGGGTAGGTAGATACAGATTATAAAGATTGATTTATTTGGGTTAATTTGCAATTTAGCAAAAAGAAGTTCAGCCTTGGTATCCACTTGTGGTTCATAGGGAACTAAGGATAAGTGTAGTTTAGTCTTAAATAGCAGGGCTACACCCCCACCCTTGTGGGTATTTCGATCCTGTCTCACAATATTGTAACCTGGGGGAATGATTTCATTGTCCTTAGTACAGGGTTTTAGCCAGGTTTCTGTCAGACAGAGAATATCGAAGGAGTGAAGATCAAGAAGAGAATGGAGATGTGTGACTTTGTTATTAACACTTTGTATGTTCAGGTGTCCTATAAGTAAAGCATTAGATTGAGAGGTAAGGGATGGAAGGGAGGGGCTAGAAATAGTAGGTCTAGCATCAAGAGAGGTAGCTCTGGGCCCAGGGTTGGGATGTATGTCACCATCTATTAGGGTAGAAGGGTTAAACTGGAAATGTGGTATGAAGGAGGAGTTAGCAAGTTATTTTATTCTTTTTGAAGTGAGGGTATTCAGTTTAATATGGGAGAGTCGATGATATTTGGCAGGGAGATAGGAAGGGGTGGATGTAATATTTGAATGAGATAATTTTAATGTTGAAAGATTTGAGGCTGTTTGCCTATGAGGGTAATAAATGTGGTAAATAAATTCGTCTTCATAAGACGTAAGGAGATAAGGTAGTGAAAGAGCTAGGGAAGAAATAAGTAGGAGTGATAGTTTACCTAGGATATTTCTAGTTGTACTGATCATATATTGGGGTTTGCTATTTTTGGATGGCATTCTGAGGTGAGGAGCAAGGAACTTTGAGTAGAGGTAGGTATATAAGATGGGTAAAAGAGGAAAGGTAAGTAAAATGCTGGGAGGTAAAAGGCTATAGGATTAGGACGGGGTGGATATACAAGAGAGTTAATAAGAGTGGGAGGGCAATGGTAAGGGGAGGTTATGTAATGAGGGTAGGTAGGTGGGATAGGGTAGAGCTGTAGGGGGTGTGGTTAGTGAAGTATAAGTGTAGGGATACGTGGGGTGGGTGGGATAAGGGGGTAGGGAGGGGAGCAAAGCGGGGCAGAAACAACTACTGGAGAAAGCGTAGCCAATCAATCCAGGAGGAGAGCTGCAGCACCAAGAAGCTTGGTAAGGTAGGAAATACAGTCTGGGTGAGAAGTTAGAGAATCTGGTGATACAAATGTAGCTGTAAAAGCCCTTTACAAGGCAAAAGCTTAAGATGGAGAGATAGATAAGGTGTGAATGTGAGTATTACCTAACTATCTAAGGTAAGGTGCAGGAGAAAGGAAAATGAAGCAGGGAAGCTAGAAGTGGATATAGTCTAATGTAGGTGAAGGAGGAGAAGAGGAGGGGCTAGTAGGAGAAGCAGCAAGGTAATAGATGAGAAATAGAAGAAAAGAGAAATTATTGGGCTAAAGAATCGTAAGAGGGGGAGACAGCGAGGGCACAAAGCTGTGTTATACTGCCACCTAGTGGGCAGATGGAAGATACTGAAAGTAACCTAGGCAAGGAATGCGTAGGTGGGGAAAGAAAAGGTAGAAACAGGGGAAAGGACTATCAGGTGATACTGGGCCGGGAGAGGAGTCTGGCTGCTGGAATACCTGATTCAGAGGCAAAACAAAATTTACAAGCCAATGAACAAGTAATATCTTTCAAGATGTGCCAAAAGTTCAAACATACTTTGTTAACTATTGTAGTAGCAGGTGAAAATCAGTGGGGCAGTAGAAAAGACAGACGGTCCAACTTGGCCAAAGCCTGAGGTAGTTCAGGTGGTCCTTAGAGGCCAGGTATTTTCAGTAGTGGAAGGCCGTGGGTAGATTGTTTGTTAACTATTGTAGTAGCAGGTGAAAATCAGTGGGGCAGTAGAAAAGACAGACGGTCCAACTTGGCCAAAGCCTGAGGTAGTTCAGGTGGTCCTTAGAGGCCAGGTAATTTCAGAAGTGGAAGGCCGTGGGTAGATTGTTTGTTAACTATTGTAGTAGCAGGTGAAAATCAGTGGGGCAGTAGAAAAGACAGACTGTCCAACTTGGACAAAGCCTGAGGTAGTTCAGGTGGTCCTTAGAGGCCAGGTATTTTCAGTAGTGGAAGGCCGTGGGTAGATTGAGGTTGTAGATATCCTCTGGGTTCAGGAACATGCAGCAGCCAGGGACGAGTTGATGCCTAGCTTTGTGAGTTTATTTATGATTCCTGAGTGGTGAATGGTATCAAAGGCCTTGGCCAGATCAAGGCAGGCTGTATGAACCACCTTGCCTTCATCCACAGCTCTGGTGACTGACTCAGAGGAGGTGACCAAGTTGAGCAGGCATGATCTACCCTTTTCAAAACCAAACTGTGTGGGATACAGAGTTTAGAGATTCCCTATATCCTTGTTTATTAGGTCCATGATGATGCATTCCATAGCTTTGCATATCAAACTCATCAGGCTAATGGGGCAATAGTTCCCAGGGTCTGTAGTTGCTCCTCCTTTGTGGAGAGGGATGACTGTAGCAGTGTGCCATTCGGTAGGGACAAAGCCTGAGGTGAGGCTGTGATTGAACAGGGCACACAGGTCAGGTGCCAGTTCACTCTGTAGCTCATGTAGAACACAGCCAGGGATATTGTCAGGTCCCATAGAAGCAGCATTCTTGGCCTTGGACAGTGCTGTTTTAACCTGTGCAGAAGTAATACTGGGTGCCTGGCAATCTACTGGTATTGGTACTGGTATAATGTACACATTCATATTTAGATAGCAGTATTCATAGTGTGACAATTTAAAGTATTTAATCATACACATTCAGGTAGCTTCAGTTCAATTTGATAATAACATTTATATATGTAAAACCAAAGAACCATCAGAACATCAGTCCCTTCCAAAGTCATTGCTTTATTAACAGAATATTACTTCTGCATTCACCCGAGGGACTCTTTCAACGCCTCTGACATTTTAGTAAACATTAAGACATTTATAAAGAGCTGAACATCACATGACATCTTAGCAATCAAATATAATGCCAAAGTGTAACACTCAAAACTGAACTAGCCTACAGACAAATGAAAATTCATCAATATGGGTTATTATAGTAATAACCCACGCCTGGGTGTTGGTAATGCGGGATTTAACCACGGTTGGCGTGGTTCGCCCGAGGGACCAAACAAAGACAACCGTGGTTAAATCCTGCATTACCCACACCCAGAAGTGGGTTATTGCTATTATACAATGACATTATTTAAGAAAAGAAATAATTACTTTTCTTAAATAATGGCATTGTATAATGCCTCTTTGCTGCCCTTCCGCAGCTGTCTGGTATTCCGCGGCAGTTCTGATGTACTGCGCATGCCTACGCAGTACATCAGAGCTGTGGGCAAAAGCAACGGAGAACGCAAGATCTCCGTTGCTTTTTACTGTTTCGCTATGTTAAATGGGTTTAACATAGCGAGACAGCTTTAAAATAAGCAATGGAGATCTCCGTTACTTACTTTAAAGCTGTTTCGCTATGTTAAACCCATTTAACATAGCGAGACAGGTTTAAAAAAAAAAGCAACGGAGATTGCAAGATCTCCATTGCTTTTCACACACTGTGTCGCTATATTAAAGGAGTTTAACATAGAGAGAAAGCTTTAAAAAAAGCAACGGAGATTTGCGTTGCTTTTTTTAAACCTGTGTCACTATGTTAAACTCTTTTAACATAGCGAGACAGTGTTTTATACTAACGGAAAAAGTCCGGGCGACCGGACCTTTTTCTGTTAGTATATTGAGGGATTTACAATGGGCACGCTAGTTGGGCTGGCCAATCAGCGTGCACGTTTTAGAGGAAGAATTGTATAATACATGTTTCTATTAAGTTATACATGTTGTTTAAGAAAAGAAAGATTTCCTATCCTTTAAATGAAAGCAGCCCTGTGGATGTAATATAAAAAGGCTTGTAAAAGAAGCCCAGTCAGAGAACATCTGCCATTTGTGGAATGAGATTTGGTGTAGAGAGCACAGCTCTGGGAAGCGAGAATCAACCACACTGAAAGGAGATACTGGAGAAGAAGCTAAAACGTGTTCCTCCCAGAGGAAACCAGACAGAGCCATTAACAGAAACCATTTCCCAGTACTAAAAGACTGAGTTAAAGGTACTTCCTGTAGATTTAGTTAAATCACAAAACTTTGTTTTTGCTCAGGTGAAACTAACATATTTTCATGACCTATCAGGACCACTTGAGTCACTTTTCAACTATAACCTCAAAACAGGCTTTGTACCTGTCCCTACTAGAGTGGCGCCCTAGGCGGCCGCCTAGTTGGCCTATGCCTAAGGCCGGCTATGTGTACCATGAGAAAGGAGGACTGCAATGGTTATCCCACGTCACAATGATGGATCATCAACTGACTCCAGAGACATCATACCTATTAATATGACTAGTCTAATATGCAAAGCCAAGGAATGAATTATCATGGAAATAATCAACAAATACATAGGCAGCCTTTGGGCACTGGACCCAACCCAGTTTGGCTTATTTAAGGGGAAAGTCATGCCTACTAAACCTGGTGGAATTCTTTGAAAAGATCATCAAGGCAATGGATGAGGGGAAAATGGTGCATACTGCCTACTTGTACCTGGCAAGTGGCTAATGAATTCGATATAATATCCCACTTGGGTAGAGTAGAGAAACTCACAGAAATGGGCATAAATTCCTGCCTAACTTGCTGGATTGCCAGCTGGCTCACAGACAGGACCCACAAAGTCAGAAATGGTGAGATCAACTCCATTAAGAGACCGGTTATCAGTAGGGTACTTCAGGGGTCCATGCTGGGACAACTTCTATTTGGCAACTACTTCTTGTAAGTAAAGGCAAATGTCAAGGGCCTTTGGCTGGCCAAGTTCACAGATGACTGCAAATTGGTTGCTATTATAGATTCCTTCCATGACACAAACATCTTACAAAAGAGTCTAACACAAACAGATGTCTGGTGTCAAAGTCACAGATTAAAACTCAATGGCAAGAAATGCATAATGGGCTTTTGGGAAAACTGCCACCCAGGCTAATCACTCCATTGATAAGACACCCCTATGAGATGACCTGTAGTCAGGGCTCTGGGAACATATGTAGACAGTAATCTGGCCTTTGACAAACACATGACCAAGGGAGTAAGAAAATCATTATTTGACGCCCAACATATAGGTAAGGGCATGACATTTAGGTCCAAGGATCAATGTTTTGTTTATTGAATTTTGTTTTATTTGCTATTTTTCCATAGCAGTGAAGAATGTAAGAAGTTTCTTGTATTCTATGCTGTTATGGAGTGTTAATAGTGTCGGTTGTTGTCTGTTGGGGTTCTTAGTGTGTTTTGGGGAATTTAACTTTTAGATCATTGCATTAGGCCACAATTGTTTGCATGTCTATGGGTGTATGGGATCAGGTTGTCTGTTGGGGTTCTTTTTGAATTTTGGTGAACTTAACTTTTGGATTATTGCATCAGACAGCAATTGTTTCAGTATGTGTGTTTTATATATGCAAAAAAATTGCCTCTAACGTTTCCCTGTTTATGTATCCCTTTCTATCTTCATCAACCTCACAGACTCTAACTTGCAGAGAGATTAGCTTTTTTATAAATGTTTCCATCACTGAAACA
This sequence comes from Protopterus annectens, assembly GCF_019279795.1. Taxonomy (NCBI): domain Eukaryota; kingdom Metazoa; phylum Chordata; order Ceratodontiformes; family Protopteridae; genus Protopterus; species Protopterus annectens. Next base: position 698,676,579 of record NC_056741.1, read on the forward strand.
CAGTGGGACTGAGAGCTAGATGATGGTGGGCTATCATCAGCGGAGGTGGGGTGCAATGGTTACTAACCTTCAAACACTTTGGCAGCTATAGGCAAAACTGTCTGCAGTACTGAGCTCAGGGCTGCATGTGTTTCTATAAATAAACAGATCCCAAATGCAAAACAGACTGGTGCACTCATGGTTGGCCATTCCCTGCTGCTATATCACCTGGCCTATGCCAGATGTAATTTGCATAGTGGCTGATACTGCCTTACTCCTACCCCCCACCCCCCAGATGTGAAGACATGTTCCTGTCCCTTCCAGTTTGCTCCTTCATTGCCCAGGCCACTAATGAACGTTATGTCAGCTGTGGATCACTTAGGGTTCCATAACTTTGCAGCATCGAACCAGTCTTTTGTTTCTTGAATTCCAATTTTTTTTATGCTAAATATTGAGGTGCTCTTGGATCTCATGTTATTGCACTTCAAGAGATTTATCTTTACAGAGATTCAAACTATGCTGCTGAAGAAAAGACTAGTAGAACAAGTATATAGGCTTGGCCAGGCTACTAATGTGCAGTGAGGAAAGAATGTTTTTATTACAAAAAATAATGGGTTTCGAAGTGGAGTGCATGCTGAATTAAAAAGTAAGGGTTAGTAGTAGTAGTCTTGTTAATGTGAGCTGCTTCAATAGCCAACACAGTTCCCAGCTTAATCAGTGGGAAATCATACCTGGCATCACTTATATGTTTATGCCTCCATATGTTATTTAAATTGCCTTCCTCAAATATGGGCCTCAGTCTTAAAAACACTCTCCTATTTCCCCTTGTTTCAGAAGCTTGCTAACATTACTTGCTTTCTTTCCACAACTAAAATAAGCAATAAGATGTAGAAAGTGTTAAAAGTGTAGGAACTGATATAATGAAAACAAGTAGTGTGTGTGTGACAGAATAGCAAGAAAGACTGGTGGAATCCCTGTATCTCTGGGAGCTTTTGTTTCAGTATAGGTTGACTTGATCTCTGTTCTTAGCATCTCACACACTAATGGCAGTTTATATAAGAACACTAGAATAGCTGCCTGAAGGGCCATTTTAAGCTTAGCCTAAAGCAAACCCTGTACCTTGTGTCTATGGTTTGAAGACCTTAACCATTATGCCTCCATAAGTCATATAATATTCTACCTTTTAGTTGTCAAGGCCCTTTTTTTGTAGTATTTGGTATAGTTTTATTAACTGGTTTGTCTGTATGATATTTTTACACTTTGGTTTGAATATTATTCTTATATTAAAATAGCTAAATTTGTCACTGATCTCCCTCATAGGATCCACATTGTCATAGCTTAAAGCAATTAAACAGGCTTGAACTACAAAACTACCTACTATATTCACAACTAATTACAACACACAGACTTACTCGTCATCCTGAATAATGCCCTGCACTACAAAACCTATGACTGACATACTGTCCAGCAAGAGATCTCTGTTCTAGTAACAAATCCTTATTACTCACAAATAAGTCAAATAATGTTGCAGGAGACTCGCTGTACTCCCAATGCATTGCTAAACTTTGGAATAGTATCCCTACTGAAATAAAACTCTGAATCATACTCAGTAGTTTTAAACCACTGCTTAAACAGCATCTTAACCAGTCCTGGTGTTGCATGTGCTCATCACAAGATTAAGATGTTGTGTTCACTGTACCATACTTTCCAAATAAGTCTACTCACCGAATCAACAAGCTGACAAGATGTTTGATAATATCAACCATTACTTAAACTCACCACCTCAGACCTTTAATGTCTCAAGTGAAGACACAGATTTTTCAAGAACAAACATGGATTAACCCATGATGACAGGAATCTTGAGAATAAACTTTTACAACCACGCATCATCCAGTGGCAGAGACTTCTTCACGAAGCCGCAGAGAAGTTTAAGTTAGTGCCGCCAGGACTAAGATTTTAAATGTCAATTTTCCGCACAACCTGTGACTACTAGCATTGTGGCAGCCATGCAACCTTAATGCAACCTTGACCTCTTACCTAAACATTCTAATCTTTCCTATTACGCATCTCTCATCATTCCATTTTAAATTTATGACATCAAAGATATATATATACCGAATTAAGGGAAGGAAGGAAGTGAACAGCTGCGACATTGTGCTTGTGATTTTAAAAACAAATGTTATCTTCCCTTGACCAAAAGCTTTTGCGCTGACAAGAAGGCGCGACTAGAGAGATTTCTCACATTTTACATTCAGATTTACACATTCGCGGTCAAAGACTTCCACGCCCCCAAACCTAACCTTATCAATGGTCCATCCACGCCTTCATCACCACCTTCTGCTTTACCTGAAGAGCAACGCCATTCAGTTGATCATTCTCCCCATCGAATCCATTAGAAGAGCTTACCAATCAGAGCCTACAGCTCTTTGTTCTCCGGGACTACCCTTAGAGAAACAACTGACTGTCCAACCAGGAAGCCACCACGCGTGCATCATCTTACAACGCAAGCACTCCGCTGATCTGCATTCCATCATCTCCAGTGCCATGCAGATAAAACCGCGATTCGTTGTATTCCCAAACTAGTGAGTCAAGAACAAACAGCTTACTACTGACTCTTTCGTCACTCAACATGAAGAAGAGCTTTTTGCACTGGGCTTAGGGTCTTCTCCTTTCCCCGCCTTTCAGACCCCAGGAGGACTTGGACTTGGTCTTGAGAACGAACCAACAAGAGAGGAAATTTGTGGAAGAGGAAACGCCTTTACACCAAGAAAAGCATTACGATCGAAAACTTATGTACCCTACCTTGAATTCAGAATGATTCATGGTTAATAGTGGTTAATATTTCTAGATATGGCCTGGAATTTGAATTGTCTATTCTTAACAAGGGTTTAGGTTTATTCCCTCCCTACAGCAATGATGTCACAGACACAATCTAGGATGTGAAAATGTTTACCAGAAATCTAGCACTTAAATTACTATTAAGTAAGAATAATGAAGTAGTGAATAAACATACTGTTTTTAAAAGCCACCTTTATTCTTCCTTCCTCCCCGTTGTCCGCTGTTGTTGGCGCTGCTTGAGCTGTAGAGGATGACCTGCTTGTTTGCTGTATAATGATAAGCTAAACCCCATTTTATAAACCTGACCACAACAAGAGAAACATGCACTAGATGATCTAAGAAGGAATGATACAATTGTTGTTATTAGACAAGCAGATATGGGTGGAGCTACTGCTAATGGACAACTCCACTTACAGTGATAAAATGATTGCAATGCTATCTGATGCAGACACTTATTTACCTATTTCAATACCCAACAATGGATAAGAGAGAGAGCTTTTTGAAAAAAAATTAACAACCATTACACAGGATAGATGTGTGTGTGTACTTGAAATTGTTCTGAAAACAAAAACAAATGTTATGGGAGTTCCCATATTTCTTATAAACCAAGCAGAAATGGCAAGTACAGTACTCCTGTTATAGCGCCTTCAATTTGGTGTTGGCACCAAATGAACACAATATTTGTGTTCAATCAGAACTGCTTTTTTTCCTTGATTCATTATTTTATTATATAATTTGTGGGACTATGTCTTTTTATTGTGGGGAGGAACAACTGAACATCTTTTTTTATTTGTAGATTACCTCATCAATGGAACAACTGATTTTCTGAGTTTGATTACTCTCATTCCCTGAATATAGATTTTTCCTAGTGAGTAGGTATATTTAGGACAGGTCATGGAAACTGAATTGTTTAGGAAAGACATTGAGGAATAAAATACTCCACACAGAAACAGCATGCATCCTCTCAGCACATATATAGGAATATTGTCTAGAATCAAGTTACCAGAGTTTCTAGATTAACCTCCACATTTCCAAATACTCTCATTAAACAGAATACACTCAACTTCTCACTGAAATGACAACATTTTATACATAACTGCTGCCTTAATCCATTAAATTGCACGTGGGCTTTTTCTTTAGTAACTTCCATCTCTATAAAATCTTGGAATGGATAAAAGATATTACTGTTTATGTATAAATGTAAATAGAAATATAACTACTCTGCATTTATCTGAACTCAGTACAATGCAGTATAAGCATTTGCAATATAGGCAAATGAAGCTTACTTCCCTGTTCCCACTGAAAATCTATATTACCCAGTTGAACTTTCCTGGTAAACAAAAACAAAATAAAATAAATAAATAAAAATAAATTTGAGATATATTGCTGTCATAAGACTGGACAACAGGCTTGTTTTTAAAGGTCTTTGTTTCTGAAGTATGGCCAAACAATTCATTTATGCTGCACTAATGAGCTCAGAGAATGGGCAAAAGAAGGCATGTCTACAGTTAATTCGCTTTGGCTTTATTGGCCCGAGTGCACCAGTAGAGTCTTAAAAAAGTAAAAAGTCATGGGCATTCAGAAGCCACTTAGCTGAAACACTTGTATTTCATTAAGGAGTAATTTGCATATATCCCAAAGGGGTCCACTACAAGAGATTTAATGTGTAACAAAGTGAAGACTGTTGCTTGATTGTGTCTATTTTGTAGTTTTTACTACAGGCTGTTTTGTCTATGTGATCTTTTTACACATTGGTTTGGATATTTGTAGACCTTGTTACCTTTTTTTTTTTTTTTGAGTTAATCCCGAACTCTTGCCAGTTTGAAATGTACACTTTAAGACCTACTCTTTTTAAGCTAGCTTACAATTGCTTAAGGGTAAAATGTGCTCGACTTTAATGTTTCTACATTTATTTTTTTAATATATTTACTAATTTTAGCACATTTGTAATCTGTTTTATACCATATTTATTCTGCTATTGATTTTTTACTGTTGTTATCCATATTTAGTATATATTGATTTTGTACAGTGCTTGGTTACAGGCTCTTAAAGCTGAAGAAACTGAAGCAGAATCCTAGTTGCATATGTGGGCACTAGTTGCAGGACACCCATTGTCATGATCCCACATTATTTATTAAGATGGTAAGACCTCATCTGGGATATCATTTCCAGTTCTAGAAACTTCATCTTATAAGGACGTTGAAATGATAAGGTGCTTTGGAGAGCTAGAATAAAAACATTACACCATCTGTACCATAGACCATATAAGCAGAGTCTGCAAATACTGAGCAGAATAGGATATACGCTTTTAAGTAATTTATGGTAATCTGTAAAATCTCAAATTGGTGTCACCATAAAAATGCAGTTGCCTAAGAATATGTGCACATAGTTTGAAATGACAGAGTTAACATCTCAGCAGGTGATGCAAAGATTTATTATTAATTTACAGGAATGTTAAGATCCTTCCTGAAGAGACAATAGTTTCTTAAACAGTAACAAATGCAAAAGTGCATGGAAAATGCATAAATACATCAGCCATTAGATATGAAGGATCTGCAACTCATACAATAGGTAGGAAAGTGGGTACACAAGCAGTCCATACTGGCCATCAGATTCTATTTTATTGGTTTTGGAACTATTTGTTCATGTGGTTGTTTTCCATGATTGCGATGGAGTAGGGCATATCATTTTATATACCATTTTTTTTATTTTGCAGACATCATGTGCTTTGGTGCTAAATGAACACTTCAAGCATTAAGCCATAAATCACACATATTTTAGAAGCCAGTAGATGAGAACTATAATTTACATGCTAAAAAGGTAAGTTATGCAAACAGTGCCCTTTGACACAGTTTGCATGTGTTTGAATGTTTCCCTATATACATATATTACTTTGAAAAGCAAATGTTTTGGTATAAAATAGGCCTGCATGCTGACATAATTAGAGACCTGTCTTAATAACTCAAATTCACATTTGCATGTACATGTCACTAGCAGGCAGACATAATATGGTCACTGTAACACTGATGTGCTCAGGTTATACATAGTTCATCAATGCCACTGCAGAGAAATATATTTGACAGATTAGCAATCAAAGTTGTATCATATGTTACCACTGTAATTAATTACATGCAAAGCAAAGGTTACATGAAAATATAAATAAAGTTACCTTAAGTAGTCATACTAACTTTAACTGCCTTTTTTTTTTACTTGACGCGGTATTTATTTTAGAGAATAATCTGAATCATCTGTACAAAACAAAAAAGACAACTGACTGGACCTAATGACCTTGTACAGATTTACAGAAATACATAGCTATAGCTGTGTCATCTGGTATGATGCCCTGGGCATTGACCCAGACTGACATCCCCCTAACCCAAAGCTAAGGACCAAAAAAAAAAAAAAAAACAGGCCTTTCAAAAGCCACTATAACCATAACTCTAGCGCCTTGCTACAGTTACTGTCATGTTATGCCTACTAAATTCAGGAATGAATGCAGTATCAGCATTCATTTGAGAAGGTGCAATGCTAACTGCTTCTTCTTAGATTAATGCCAGTGCTGCACTCATGGTCCATCAGCAACTTCTGATTGTGTAACCTAACAGCTTGCACCCATGGCAGCCCCCACCTTTGCCCTACCCTAGTTACCTCTATGCACACACTAACATTTTAATTCATGTTACTCTTTCATTCTATGTGTATTACAGAACTCCACTTCCACAAAACAAAATGAATAAGTTATACATTTTATACACCACAAAAGAGATGTTTTCTCTTGTTATTCCAATGCTTAGTGACTTATATCACCCATTTATGAGTAGCACCTCTAAAATACATTGATTTGTTTAAACAATAATTAATGGTAGTGATGAGGGCTGTGCAATATTTACCCATGAGAGGTGCAGTTAGATCAAAAGATCAAAGCTTGAGTGGTCTAATGGAAGAACAAGTGGATAAATAGTGGACAAGCCACATCCCCACCACAGACTATGGGTCTGTAACATACTGTTGATGCTTTCTTTTCTGGTTGAGGGATCTGTGTGGCACATTCTGAGCAATTGTTGAAGATATAGCTATTAATGAAGTAGTTCCTTGAAGTCTTTACATCCTTTGTTTTTCAGTTATCACTATTTTAACATAATCAACCAGATTCAATAACACCTACATAGTCTGTTTATACCGTGAGCACATCACTCCGTGACATGCACATGGTAGCACACTGTTTTGGATTCAGTAAGCGGATCTACACAGCATGCAGACCACACACAGCCATGCAAACAAGGCATGCTAATTACAGCATAAGCAGTTGAATTGTATGCTAATCAACCAATCCAAGATGGATGAGCTATTCAACAAGCCATAAAGCAACAGTGTAGACTCAGTGCTGGTTTTCCCTGTGAATTCCAAAACCTATTGGAATACAACCTCAGAAAGGTGTCTACACAAAAACAATGTTAGCAGCTGCTTTTGCTTTAATTCATGTGTATGTGCAACAGGCGGAAGTCTATGCCTCTGCTGCTGCTGCTGATAGACCAGGGCCAAGAAGGAGAGCAGTTTTCAGACCCTGGATAATTTATCACAACCTATATAATGTGGAAATTGTAGAGCACTTCAGGGTAGATAGAGACACACTACAGGAACTCTGCAACCTGTGTCATCCTCAACTCAGAGCCAGGGCAAACGTAGGCAAACCCATCCCAGTGGAGACAAAGGTATGTGTAGCACTTAGAATCCTAGCTACAGGTACCCATCAGAGACCAACAGGGGACATGCTGTGAGTGTCACAGGCATCAGCATCCAGGATTATCCATCAATTCTTGAATGCTATGCTCTAACACGCTAGTGACCACATATATTTTCCATGTACTACTGAGGATAGGGCCAGAACTTTGCAGGAGTTGTACCCTGTAGCACACTACCCTGAATAACTGGGTGCCATAGACTGCACACATGTAGAAATTAAGGCACCACCCGGGGAACAGGGAAGGCTCTACACTAATAGAAAGGCGTTTCACTCTATTAACTACAAAGTCACATGTAATGCCACAGGAATCATCTTGAATGTATGTGCTGGCAACCCTGGCAGTTACCACAACTCACATACCTGGCACACCTCCTAACTGTATCAGATGTTCCCTATGGGGAAAATCCCACAGGGTCATTTACTGGGAGATGCAGGTTATGCACTGGAGCTGTGGCTGACAACATTCATCAGAAATGTACATACTCCCACTGAAAAATGCCAGAATAAGGCAAACTCTCAAACTGGAAATATCATAGAGCGTGTGTGCTGCTGAAGTTGCTGTTCCAGTGCCTAGATACATCTGGAGGAGCCCTGCAGTACAATCTACAGACATGTACTGAAATATTCACAGTATGTGCCATGCTGCACAACATCATCCTGAGAAAACAGCTTTAGCAGGATCAACAAGGGGAAGGAGCACACATCCCACCACAAATGGCAAGGTCACCATAGCCACACACAGGTGAGGAGTCAGAAGGGGAACAAGCAGCTATTATGGGTGCAGGCAGATGTAGAAGTGCTCAATATGCCTCGCATTGGCTAAGAGACAGCACATAGCACATTCACTCACCACTTAAGGGCCTAAAGCTCTCCTCCTACGCATACACATATTGCAACATTGATGCCAGGTAACTCTCACAGCCTTTACCTCCCCATGTATTGGCTGTGTATTGTTTGCATCTGACAGTTAGCCCTGAACTAAAACTGTTGCAACTGCTTTATTTACAAGGTAAGTGTTAAACCTGGCCGGCATATCCTTGCATGTTGTTACTCGGTAGTGTAAGCAAGTAAAAGGTGGGAGATTTGTACAGAAATTACCTTAGCATGTGACAGCAGAGATTTATTTGACTTATATGTGTCCATTATTAAGTACTAGGTCTCAGGCATCAAAGATTCACACAGTCATACCTCGTAAAAGTAATGATGTTCACTGCATGTCCTCAGTTTAGCACCATAGCAACATGTACCCATGAATTACCATATAGGTGGCAGTATACTAAAAACCAAAAGTGTGATAAGAGACTTAGGGACACAGGTGGACAGTGGTCTCACCTTCAATAACCACATCACCACAATAGTCAGGAAATCTTTCTATGTGGCACACCTCATCACTAAGGGATTTTCATCCAGAAAAAAGGAGGTCATTGTCCCTCTGTACCTCAACCCTCATTAGACCCATTATAAAATACAACGCCCCGTTTGGTATGCACCTCTCAAGACATCTACAACAACTGGAAAGGCCGCAAAAATACCTCACTAAAAGAATCACAGGCCTAAAGCAGATGCCCTATGTTGACTGTCTAAAAAAACTCCAGCTATACTCTGTCGCATATCGTCTACTCAGAGGCAATCTCTGCTTAACATACAAGGTCATGTCAAACCCAGAGCTGTTGGACATGCTACATTTAAAAAAATCCCAATCCCTCAGAGCCACATGCTCCAGGAATCTAAACCTTGTCATCACAATGAACAAAACATGCTGGAGGGATAGGTTCCTGACCCAGAGACTCTCTAGACTCTGGAATAGACTGCCCATACATGTCAAGCAGAGTGCCTCTTTGGCCCTCTTCAAAAGGAACCTTGATGATCAGATGGGAGATAGAAAATTCACCCCGGAGATCATGTCAGTCGCCCTGCTAGACAGGGGTCCAGGGAAGTAAATATTGCGGAAAGAAATGGACAGGGAATTGTTATGGCTAGGCTTGTATAGGCCCTAGGGCCAGTAGCCTAGTACCAACCTATGAACCTATGAACCTATGAACCATACATTTGTAGTAGGAAATCATTAAAGAGAGAAGTTAGAAAGTAATGAAACACATTCCAGTTTCAGACTTCACAATCCTCATAAGATCATTCACAATAAAGTTGGAAAATGCTGATGCTATCAGCTGTCTAACTTTCTAAGACCAATATAAGTCAAAAGTACAATTATCAGTTCGGTAAGAAAACACCAACCCCCATGCAAGTTCAGTAAGGTGCCAGGCTCAAAAAAACAAAAGTTCAACTGCAAAGGCCAGCATACAGTATAGCTGCTTGTTCAAGTTCAGAGTTTAATCAAGTAAAACAGATTCCATCCAAATAGGAAGCACATAAAAAATTGTTCCAAACACCAACAGGTGAAAAAAAGCATACCGGTTTCAGCTTATAGGCTTCATCAGTGCTAACTAAATGTGCTCCCAAGAAGCAAACATAGTGTCACAACAATTTCATTAGTTACTTATAATTGTTCAGTTACACCAGGGGAAAATAAAGCCCCTAATTTAATTATCCACATGTGTTCCTTATAATGTAAAAAGGAATGCAAACCCTCCTGCTGCATATATTGCTTTTGAATTCTACCAATAATGGTAAAAGAAAATTTAGCAGTGGGATGTTTTAAGCTATGTTTATATAGGGCATTTGTGCTTCTAGCACACCTAATGTCACTTAGATGCTCAGATATTCTTAATTTGAATGGATGTGATGTCTGTCCTACATAAAAAGCTGAACAGGTACATTTAACCATATATACCACCCAATCACTGCTACAGTTACCATAAACCAAAATATCAAATACTTTAGGACAATTAGGGGAGGTGAAAGAATTTTGTTTGGGACAAACTTACAAAAACGGCAATGTCCACATGGATGGCAGCCCATTAATTTGCTGTCATCCAATCTCCTCTGTATATCAGTTTATACCATTTTGTTCCCTTTCTTATAATGATTGAACCAACCACTCATACTCTTGCCTATCCTGTAAGAGAATCTACATCTACCTGGTAATAGGCCTTTTACCTTATCCATTTGTAATATGTCCCAATGTTGATATATGATGTTCTGTAAAAAACAGTATTATTTCCAAAATCCATAATAGGTAAATCTTGTGGCTGATTTTTGTTACAATGTTTAAGTACTTGTTGTCTATCAACCTGTACAGAAGTTATAGCTTTTGAATGCTCCTATTAGAATAACCCCTATTATGCAACCTTTATGCCATATCTTTGGCCTGTATGTCATAGCTGGAAGTGAACACATTTTCAAGTCTTAAAAAACTGAGATTTATGACATGTTGGGGATGGCAACTGGTGGCATGAAACATGCTATTAATTTGAGGATGTTTCTTATGAACAGTGCTTCTCAAAGTTCCATCATCAAGCGCATTCACTTCAACATCCAAAAAAGTAATTGTCTTTGGATGATAGTTTACTGTAAATTTAAAGCCCCACTTATTTTCATTTAAATAATCTACAAATTCATGTAGATAAATCTCGTCAGAATGCCAAACTAGCCAACAATCTTCCAAGTATAACATACTTGCTCTATATAGATGAAGTAAGTTGTGAATCTGAATGTTGTGGTTTTAAAGCTTTGCTTGTACTTATCTCCATTCTCTGTTACTGTTGATGTATTTGAACATTGTGACTCTCTGATTTTAATGTGATTTTTAATTTCTGCTTGTAATTTTTTTTCTCATTTTCATTCCCTATTACTGTTATTGTATCTGACTGTTGTGCTTCTTAAGCTCTGCTTATATTCATCTCCTATCTCTGTTAACGACCACTCACTGTATCTCAAATACTACCTCACTGCTTTAGCTGACAACTAACTATTCTTACTTACTACTTGTGCAGCAAAAGTGCGGACCTAGTGCTTCTGTTGTTCCCTATCTCACACCTTGGTGTACCTTTCCACTTCAGAACGGGACATGGGCTTTGCCTCTTTGCTTTCCTGTCTCCCCCACCTCCACATGCAATTTGTACTCCTCTCCCAAGGTTTAATTTTATTATTTCTTCCTTCCTTACTAGCTCAATCTTATATTCTCTCTGGCACTCTCCTCTCCTTCTATACCTTCTCATATTTGCCAAACATTGCCTGATAGCTTGTCCTTTTCTATTTTCACAGTCTACTACCAGTGAGCTCCCTCTATTCCTCCTACCCTGGAAAGGCATAAAAAAACTACTCAGGAAGGGAAACACAGATACACAGCAACTACTCGAAAGAAAACCATCTCCAGGTATCCTGTGAAGTCACCTTACCCACAATGTGCCCTATAGAACATAATTTCTTCCTCAATAAGAAAAGTTCAGTGTACATGGCTTAATAACAAAATTCTTATATCACTATTATATTTGTTTTTTCCCTTGTTAACTATCTTACTATTACATACTGCTCCTGGGAGATAGCAGCCAACCGCAGCCCACTCGTACCCTTTACTCTACACAAATTTTGCAAATTTACTTTCCTATTTTCCCTCACTAGACTTTATATTGTATATATTATTCCCTGCTGCCACTTCTCTTATTTACCACTAGGTGGCACTATACCCATAAATTGGTCTGTAATCCGATACTATTAATCCCTTGACTAAGAACGTAGCAAGACCCTTTTACCTATCGCTCTTCTTACAGTGTTCTTTCCTATCCTTTCCTGTCGCACCTCACTTACTCCTACCCTTGTCCACTATTACCTTTTTTCTGGTTTAGATTCTTAATTCTCCTTAGCTACACTTACCTCTCTGCTGTAGTCTTTACAGCTACAGATTGTTTTTCTCACTGTGCTAGTCCATCCTTTGGCTCTATCCGCTCCGTTCGCCCTGCAGGCTCACTCCGCTCCCCTACCCCCAAATCTCACCCACCCCCAGTGGTCCTACATTTATTCCCCCTCCTACTAATCCCTCCCACTTCACCAACCAATCCTCTTACTCCTCTTCCCCACCCTTTCCTCCACTCCACCTGACTATCTTTGCCACACCCCCTACCTAACAAATATCACCTTATACTCTTCTCTTTCATCCCCAACTAACAATGCCTTTCCCCCTGGCTTCAATCCTCACCTCCTTTACATTACTCTTCCTTCTACTACCTCTTTACCATGCAACCTCTTATACTCATCTTTACTTACTCTCTTCCCCTACTCCACCTCACAACTTCCTTACATCCCACTATCACAATATTGCAGCCTCCCTAGTTCCCTCCCAGCCTATCCTCCTCCTAAAAATAAAATTGTTCCTAAACTCAACTAATGACTTTAAACTCAAACTAAAACTCTACCAAACTCCTTTACCCAAATCTAAACACAACAAACTTATTCCCCTCACCTCTTTCCTTCACTTAGCCGGCGATATCCACCCCAATCCTGGTCCCAACTCCTCTCAAACATATCTCCACAGCTCCAACAACAAACCCCCTAATAAAAACCTCAAATTCCTCACCATCAACGCCCAAAGCCTACTATATAAAATAGCCCTCTTTCATGCCTGGCTCAATCACAACCAACCAGATATATTAGCCATCTCTGAAACCTGGCTAAAACCTCATATAAATGATTCTGAATTCCTTCCACCCGGATTTCACTCTCTCCGATCTGACCACCCAAGTAAAAGAGGTGGTGGTGTAGCTTTAGTCTACTCCAACTACTTATCCATCACTCCATATTCTAACCATATCCCTTCTTTCTCTAATGCAGAACTTGTTATTGGCCTATTAAACTAAACATTCATAAAAGCATCTGTATCATCTCCCTCTACATTCCTCCTGGCAATAACACTAACACCATAGAAGACATTCTCTCCTGGACCTGCTCCAATATTAAACTAGAAACTTACATCCTAGGAGACGTAAATATTGATTGGGGAATAATCAATAACCCCAATCCCACATCAACAATTAACCTATACACCTTTACTCAACTTACCACCTTCATTACTAGACCTAATAAAACCTACCCCCTGGCTCCATACTTAACTGGATCCTAGTAACTCATCCTAACAAAACCATAACTTCAGGAGTCATTCCTGACTCTCTAGGAGACCACCTCCCTGCCTTCACCATTCGAGCTACTCCCTTGTCCTCACACTTCCATCAATACATTCCTACTTGCAACCTTACTAACTTTAACCCCACTACTTTCACTGATTCTCTCAAGCTAATCAACTGGAACCCCCTAAAATTCTTCCTCTAGACAAAGCCATTGACTACTTTAATTCAACATTCCTAACAATCCTTAACTCCCTGGCCCCAATAAGAAATAAAAGAATTAAAACTAAAACCTCTCGTTGGCTCACCAAAGACACAAAAAACACCATGCTACAAAGAGATAAAACCTGGAAAATCTACCTCCGCAATAACCAACCTGATACATTACTAAAATATAAACAGCTGAGAAACCTAGCCAAAAAATAAGTAATTAGAGACAAAAAGTCATACTACTTAAAACTACAAGAAAATCATGCTAATAATCCTAAGCAATTCTGGAACTCTATTAATTCCCTCTTAAGGCCTGGAACAAAAAACAACCCCTGTCCTGAAACTAGCAAATCTGACTCAGAAATTGCCACACTATTCAATACCTTCTTCACCTCCTACATAGCTGAGCTTACTAAGACCTTTACCTACAATAACCCTCCTCCTCTCCCTGACCATTCCTCCCCTCTCTCCCCTCAGCATCCTAATTTTGAACTTAAACCTGTCTCCACCAACCTAATAAAGAAACTCCTCTATAAACTAAAGCCTTGCTCCAATGCCCCTGATAGCATTCCATCCTCCTTCTTAAAAATAGACTCAGATGCTATTGCTCTGCCTATCAGTATCCTGATCAATAGATCTATATTCGAATCTTACGTTCCCAAACTTTGGCGAACTGCATATATCTTCCCACTCCACAAGGGTGGCAAAAATAACAATGTCTCCTACTTCCACCCTATAGCCATCCTCTCCCCTATCTCCAAAATTCTTGAAAAATGCATCCATCTACAGCTCTTACCATTCCTTACCAAACACCCACTACTTTCCCCCACCCAACATGGCTTCTGCCCAGGACATAGCACTAACTCTGCCCTTCTCTCCTTCTTACATACTGTCAATTCAGCCCGTGACTCTGGTCATTTAGTTTCTTCCATCCTGCTGGACCTATCTAAAGCTTTTGATACAATCTCCCATACCCACCTCCTACATCATCTCTCTAACCTTAACCTTTCCCAAGAAACCCTTTCTTGGTTCTCCAGCTATCATTCAAATAGATCCCAAGCAGTGAAATGGGGCCAAGCCACTTCCTCTTTCCTCCCTATCACCACTGGAGTACTCCAAGGTTCCATACTAGGCCCTTTGCTATTCAGCATCTTTATTAATGACTTCCATAAAGCCATTCCCAACTCCAAAATTGTCCAATATGCCGACGATTCCACTTTGATTTGCAGCGCCACTAACCTAGCTGACCTCCAATCTCTGACTCAAAATGCCTTCTCTACCACTGAAAACTGGATGCTCCTAAACCACCTATCTCTTAACACCAAAAAAACAAGATCCTTCTATTCTCCCCTTCCAAAACTTCCCCTCTAGATGAAAACTCCCTTCATATCACCAGCCTTAACAACTCATAAATAGAGATCATACACTCTGCCAAACTTCTCGGTGTTACTATAGACAATCAGCTAAAATTTAGCTCCCATATTCAGCAGAATATCAAAAAAACACACATAAAACTTGGCCTACTTTACAGAAACAATCACTTCCTCTCTCCTTCCTCTAGGCTAACTCTTGCCTCTACCTATCTTCTTCCCTCTCTCATGTATGGCTCTCCCCTGTTCTCTAACTTATCTTCCACACTTACCTCCAAACTGGAGATATGCTACAACAAAATTGCTAGATTTGCCACCAGTGCCAAATCCTCCTCTCACCATTGCAATTCCCTTCACTCCCTAAACTGGCTTGAACTCCCCAACCTTCTTGACTTTCATCAATTGACCACAGTCCACAAATTGTTATTCCAACCCTCAAACTGCCCCACACTATCCAACATACTGCAACCATATTCCCTTCCTAGACCTCTCAGATCTTCTCACCAAAACCTGCTTACCGTTCATAAATCTAAGCGCCCAGCAGGCCAGCTTCTCATATTCTTTACCCTAGCAAAAAAATGGAACGCTCTGCCCTCCTTTCTACAGTCCTGCAATAACCTCAATAACTTTAAATCTCAACTTCATTCTTACTTCTTCCTAAACAGGAAATGTAACTGCACTCTTCCATCCTTGCCTCTCAAACCCTCCTCTCCCGTCACTCCTGGCTAACCTCTCCCCTTCCTTACCCCACTCTCAATCACTTATTTGTTTCTCATGACTAATTATTACTTCCAACTATTTCACTGTATACTCATTTTTCTCCTAAACTTAATTGTAAATGTATTGATTGTTTACTGCTTTGGAGATTGAACCATATTGTTTGATTTTTATGTATTTTTTTTTTACTATGCATTTTTTACTATGATTGACAAACATGTATCTAATAAACTTACTGTGGAGCTTTTCTCCCTGGGCCGCCACTGAAAATGGGCTCCCCAGCCCAGTGGACCTTCCCAGTAAACAAACTGAATAACTAAATAAATAAATAAAATAAATAAGTAGTGCCACCAAATGTCCATAGACCCAAGATAAATGTTATGACTAGCATCATATATCAAATGATGCTCAATAAATCCCATAAATAGGTCCGCATACATGGGAGCAAAAGATTTTCCCATCACACTGCTGCTACCTGAATGTGACTGATGTCTGCTGGATGACCTCCCCTCATGAGTATGACCAGGACCACAATGCCATGGCCTGCCACATCTGGGTGTGGACAGCTCAAACACTGACAGAGCAGTGGAAGTACTGCCACTCTGGGTGCATGATCAGGCACAGCCATGTTGGCTAACAGCAAATGATGTAGCTGACCTACGTCCACTGGGATGCTCTCCCACTCCCAACAGACATTCCATTACAGACATTGCTAGTTCCAATGTGTCTTTCATCTGATCCACTGAATCAGCAACATGGTGGAGGCAGTCACGCATGTCAGCCTATGCCACATCTACAACCATAAGGAATCTCTGCAGCACCTATGGGAACATGCCTGTGCCTCCATGATGGCCCTAAACATATGCTGAGTGGCACATGAAGAGACACCTGGATCAAGTGGAGAATGGACAGTAAGCCTCCTCTGAGCACCCCTAATAATCCTCCTCGATGGCACCTTGCCCACACTTTGGCTATGGCCAGAGTCAACAGACACTGAAGCTACAGTAACCACACTTCACTGATCAATTTTCTCACCCTCCATCTGCCCAGTATGTGTGGGTTCACTGGAATGTGTAGGTGTAGGATGGAATTTCAAGGGATGGCTGTATGTCAACCTCAGTGTCAGATTCAACCTCTTCACTGTCATGATCACCTGTGATAATAAGCAACAAACACAGGAAAAATGAATACTTAAACTAATATACTACAATATATGCTAACAAAATAACAGGCTGCCACTGTCAGACAGTACAGCAATACACACAACAGTCCTGACATAAACATCACACATTAAAATATTTGTGTTGTAACACAAAAACGGAGGTCTAACCACGATCAAGAAGTCACATCCAAAACTCCGTAGTAAAAGTAAAACAACGATTTATTTCATTAACATAGAGATGAGCGCTTTCGCGTAGTGAAACCTACGCTTCTTCAGATAATAAAAGATACAAAACTCTTCTTTTATATACAAAACTAGGCGGGAAGAGTAGCATTAATTATCAAACAATTATCCAATAAAAACAATTCATCTAAGTGCAGTATCTCACTGAACAATAAAAACTAACTTATAAGATATAAATGAAAACAGAGAAATATACACGTAGTAAATAAATAAATCAACTATTTCTTTCAACATTAAAAAACCTAACTATCCTTAATAGCATTTCTAGATATGCATATCACTGCAAACCACTCAATTATATACTGAGACTTAATATGTTATTGTTTGCTCTTCATGATATTGTTAATACTAGTACACTCCTTCATTAAAAATAAATGAAGGCAGAGACCACTATAGTAAAGCAATGATGCGTAGTTGGTATTTCTCAATGTGCACATCACTGCTTAACATTAAATAATATGCTGAAACTTTAAGAGATATATTTTGCTCTTGATAGTATGTTTGACTCTGAATGCGCTCCTTTACTAAAGATAAATGAAGGCATAGATCGCTATGTACTACAACAGTAATGCGTAATTAAGGACACGCCTCCTGTCAGTTTATTCCTTGAGGGCTAAAATACTATGCAAACTTGGTAAGTGTAAGTGTATATCTCGCTGTGCAATTCAGCGTGAAACATATACATTTATAAACCTAAATGCCCATATATATGGAAATGCTGTGGAAACTTGTAGACATTGCGGAGAAGCTGTATATTTATAAGTTAATAAAGAACGCGTCTGCGTAAGGCAAGCGTATCAAGATTAAGATCTAATTAAATAAACATACGACGAAAATGCATGCCTTGTCTAGTTGTGTCTGCAAGGCTAGAGTGCTATGTAGACTCCATGGATGTAAATAAAGGTACCAGTATATGATCAAGAATTTAAATATAAAGTATAGATGCATGACGTATGTGTAAAGAGCATAATCCTAAAACTTGTAAATAACATTAAAAGGTCATGTATTCATACTATAAAAAAGTACAACTATATAACAGTCAATCAGTATAGGCATGATAATTCGAAATTATACAAGGCTTATTGTATGTCAAATAGGTGACAACAAATAATGTATTGTAAACTTAAAAAGTAAAAGAATGCCTAAAGATGTATATAAAACCCAATGTAGAATCCTGACTATCCAGAGTATAATATATTATATACAAGGATAAAGTTGTAGATGTCAGTATTAAGGTTGCTCTAAACTGCCTAAGGATATGGGTTAAAATAATACAATACATTTACATAAAATATACCAAAAATATATAATCAATCCAACAAAGCGTTCATAAAAACTCATGGAGGTGGGATTATCATTATCCACTAATAAACTCTAGTACATTCAAGCAAGGGTTTTATGGAGATGGAGTTGTTAAGGCCTGGTGGTAAATGTGCCCTTAATTTCAATATCCAATTTAGCTTGGCCTTGGCCAACCTATTGACATCATCACCACCCCTCAAACTCAGAGCTACTACTTCTAATACTCTGAATCGAAAGGAGAGATGTGGGGGGTGTTCCATTACATGTTTGGCCAAGACATTGTTCTCATTCCCCTTTCTAATGTCGTACATATGGTTATAAATCCTGTCACTGAGTTTTCTTTTTGTTAAACCTACGTAAAATGCTGCACAGCCTAAACAATTTGCAAGATATATTACATTCTTTGTGTCACATATAGCAGCGAACCTTGGATTGAAACTATAATTCATATTGGGATGGTGATATTCTTGGATAGTAGTAATATAGCCACATCTGTTGCAATGTTTACATGGATACGTTCCTGGGTTAGGCCTGCTGGGAACAGTGGCTGTAGTATTAATAAATGAGTCATTACATAGAATTCTTTTCAAGTTATCACAGTTTTTATATAAAAATTTTGGTCTTTCCCCCACCAAATCTCTGGTTACACCATCCATGGTGAGAACATTCCAATTGCGAGAAATCACCCCTTGTATACTCTTAACGTCGCTTGTATATTTCATGGTATATTTAACCAATCTACTTGAGTTGTGCATATTATATTGAATCCTATGTTTATTGTTGATATTAACATTAAGTGTTTCAGGTAACCGAGGACCCAAAACCATATGCCTAATGTCCTTCACCATGTTTAAATCATACCCTCTGTCAATGAACAAGGATTCCATTAGATCTGCTTCTGCTAATAGTGAATGCTGTTCTTTACAGAGTCTCTTGATTCTCACAAACTGGCTTTTGATAATGCCAGAGAATGTGTATCTAGGGTGCATGCTATCATACTTAAGGATCGTATTCTTCCAGACCGATTTTCTATATAAAGAGGGAATAATCTGTCCACAGTCATTTATCTTTAATGACACATCTAAGAAAGAGATAGATATTTCCGAGCTTTCTTGAGTGAATGAAAGGAAGGAGGTAGTAGATTTTATATATGACCAGAATAGGTCGAACTCTTTCTGGGTACCTTCCCAGATGATAAGAATATCATCTACAAAGCTTTTATACACTTTCACCTTCTCGAACAAAGGGTGATTAAATACATGGTTCTTTTCCCAATGTAGAACCACTAGGTTAGCATATGAATTAGCGCAGGGTGTGCCCATGGCAACACCCCACTGCTGCAAATAACATTTCTCACTCACCAAACATGAAGACATTGTTGTTTAACACCAGATCAAGTAGTTGGCAGATTAAAATGTTCCTGTCACTACTATATGGTGATTCACTTGTACGTACCTCTCGAATGGACTGTATACCCATGTCATTATGTATACAGGTAAACAAGTTCTTCACATCTAAGGTGATGAGAAGATATCCATGTTGATCAGTGTTTAATGTTATATTGGTTAAATACTCTAACAACTGGTAGGTGTCTCTCAATATAGATGGAAACAACTCAACTATAGGTTTTAATAAATGCTCAATAAAGGTAGAAATATTGTAGGTTGCCCAATTCTCCCCCGATACAATTGGTCTCATTGGTATGGGGACTACATTCTTATGAATCTTGGGCAAACCCTTAATAATGGGTAGGACAGGGTGTTCGATATAGAAAAATTCATAAATCTCTTTGCTAATCTGCCTGCACATGACTAGATCATACAAAACGTCATGAATATTATGAATAATATTATTGACTTCATTTATGTGAATTTCCTTATACGTATCCTGATCAGTAAGCATTGAGAGCATGTTAATTATATAGTCTGAAGTATTAAGTACCACTACCCCACCACCTTTATCGGCAGGTTTAATAGTAATATCTTTTCTATGTTTGAGGTCATTGAGAGATTTGTGTTCAAGAGCAATTAGATTATAGTATGCTACCTTGTTATTGTTGTTCGAAAAAAGAGTGTAAAAATCTATCTCACAAAGCCTTAAGAAACACTCTACATGACTAGGCATAATGGGCATAAAATTACTTTTCATTTAAACTGAGATAACTTTTTATCAATTACATTTATATGTGGTTGATCTATGAAAAATAACTTCAAGGACAGCATACGACAAAAGAGTCTTAAATCAATAAGGGTTTCATTCAAAACACCAGAACTCGCTGGAATAAAAGAATAAAATTGAGGCCTCTATTTAAAATATTACACTAAAATATTTCTTTGAATTGCTCACCAGTCATCTTCTTCTTCTTTCAGCTTTTCCCAGTTAGGGGTCACCACAGTGGATCATCTGTCTGCTCATGATTGGCAGTGGAGTTTGACAGTGTCGAGTTGCCAGCCTGGCACCCAACCTTCCACAGAAGGCACACACACACACACACACACACACACACACACACACACACACACACACACACACACACACACACACACATGCACACATTCACACCTAGGGCCAATTTAGAGTGTCCAATCCACCTACTGCATGTCTCTGGAATGTGGGAAGAAACCGGATCACCCGGAGGTAACCCATGTGACCACAGGGAGGACATGCAGACTGCACACAGAAGGCACTCCAGATGAGAATCGAACTGTAGAACCTCTTGCTGTGAGGCGGCAATGCTAACCGCTGCACCACCGTGGCCAACACATGAATTGCTCACCAATACTGACATAACAATGTTTGGCTTCCCATGTGCAGATGATGGTATCCTATGCATGCCAGATGGTCCTCAAAGAAGTTAAGCAAAAGGTAATGACAACATCATCACAATTAACAGTAACACAGGGGGTAATACCTTTAACTATACTTTCAACAAGAAGTTGGATGACAACTTCAACCTAAGCTAATCAATCAGAATGTGTTGTTAACTGCAGCAGTCTTCAATCCCCCACAAAAGTATTTCTTGTGAAACAGAAGTAACGTATTGATTCAAATTGTTTTTCTATACAACAGGATTCAACAACTGAGATACAAAAGCTACCTGGAAGCTCTTCCTGAGACATGCTTGTTGTCCCTGAAACAGTAGCACAAATGTCAAGGATGTGCTGTTCTGCACTTTGCTGAGAGCTGTCTGGATCTCTAACAATGGACAGGAACTTTTCATTTGATGTTAGTGGTGGGTCTGTAGCAGGCCCACCCAGAACCTGTCTGATCATGGCCCACTGCAGCTGCTCTCCTCTGTGCAGATGAGATCATGTCAGTGGCCCTATGGTGCACCTGGTCATATGTCCTGCTGTGGCCACCCACTGCATTAACATCTGTGACAATCTGCTGCCAAATCTGCTTTCTGCATGACATATCTCCATGTTCCCTGTCAAGCAGGAAAGCACCATGTTGCCTAAAAGTTTCAACAATGAGTTGATTCTCGGGGTCAGTGAAGGGTAGTTTGCCTGGGTGGTATATTCCTAGGTGTCCTAAAAGAGAACAGAAGGATAATACACATAAATATCATATAACTACAAAATAACTGCTCCCAGATAAGACAGAAAAGGCAGGATTTCAGTATTACCCACTGGAAAAACATAAAACAGTCTAGAGATTTGAAATATGAACAACAGGCTAGATGCAATAAAAGGAGAGTAACAATAGCAACATGTCCTTGTTTGTAAAGTAATAGAGTCCCAACAATGAGTAATAATCACACTCCGACTTTATTCTTCCAGATATATAAAGCAACCAACGACTTAACGCTTTTGCCAACAATTTGGCTTCTTTAGAGTCATTGGACCATAAAGTCTGACAATTTAAATAATCCCTTCAATTAATTCTAGACTAATCACAAAACTTGAACTAAAAATCCCATACCCACAATTCTAAATATTACCTAAAACATTATAATACACAGCAAAATACAGAACTTTTGACACATAATTATATGCTGTTTAAAAATTAAGTGTAAAAAACATATATAAATTTATACATTCCTAAAATCTTGAAACATACAAAGCTACGGTTGAAATTCGCCAAACCAATTGTTAAACAACTGTATTTTGGTCAAAACATTGACCTTAAAGAAACAGATTTAGCATAGATAAATATATGTTTAACTATGCACATTGGTATCCCTTCATATAAAACAGATTTATTATGTGTTGTATATTATCACCTCAATTCAAAGAGAAAGAGAAAAAGAAAAAAATAAATAAAAATGAAAGCTAAACCAAAAATTTAAGGAACAATTTTTGCTCTATTCTTAAGTATCGAACTAAACGATACTCCCTCATTTAGACCTGGTGGTTGCGTGGCATTGAGCCTCATTTGCCATTTCATCTCTTTATTTTCAACCAATAGTTTGTCATCACCTCCTCTATCACCAGTTAAAACTCGGTCGATGATGAAGAAAATGAATTTCTTAAAATTGGGGCAAACTTTAGTATGTCCAAAAAGTGCATTATGTGTATTTCCTGTTTTGATAGCCCTTAGGTGTTCTCCTATTCTGTCTTTAAGTCTACGTGTGGTTTTACCCATGTAGAAAGCTTGACAGCTAACATATGTTGCCACGTATACTAGCATAGTTGTATTACAACTGCATTTTCCTGGGCATACTAAACTTTGCCCCAATTTTAAGAAATTAATTTTCTTCATCATCGACTGAGTATTAACTGATGATAGAGGAGGTGATGACAAACTATTGGTTGAAAATAAAGAGCTGAAATGGCAAATGAGGCTCAATGCGACGCAACCACCAGGTCTAAATGAGGGAGTGTCGTTTAGTTCGATACTTAAGAATAGAGCAAATATTGTTGTTTGAATTTTTGGTTTAGCTTTCATTATTTATTTTTTCTTTTTTTTTTCTCTTTCTCTTTGAATTGAGGTGATAATATACAACACATAATAAATCTGTTTTATATGAAGGGATACCATATGCATAGTTAAACATATATTTATCTATCTATGATAAATCTGTTTCTTTAAGGTCAATGTTTTGACCAAAATACGGTTGTTTAAGAATTGGTTTGGTGAATTTCAACCGTAGCTTTGTATGTTTCAAGATTTTAGGAATGTATAAATTTATATATGTTTTTTACACTTAATTTTTAAACAGCATATAATTATGTGTCAAAAGTTGTGTATTTTGCTGTGTATTATAATGTTTTAGGTAATATTTAGAATTGTGGGTATGGGATTTTTCGTTGAAGTTTTGTGATTGGTCCAAAATTAATTGAAGAGATTATTTAAATTGTCAGACTTTATGGTCCAATGACTCTGAAGAAACCAAATTGTTGGCGAAAGCGCTAAGTCAGTGTTTGTTTTATGTATCTGGAAGAATAAAGTCGGAGTGTGATTCTTACTCGTTGTTGGGACTCTATTACTTTATGTTCCCAGTGTGACCCTTGTTGGGTTGTCTATGTTGTATGTCCTTGTTTGCGCCATAAAAGAAAAGGAGCTTTACTCCCCTCCCAAAAGAACATGCAAATGACACATTTTGCTAAAAAAAAATCTTTGAAATGCTAAACGTGCTATGAAACAAACTGTCCCTGAAACATGTCTACAGATTTAATACAGAACATTCTATTTTAAGGTATTGCCAAACATGTATAGCATATGTTTGTGAAATGCCCTGACAAACATGCCTATGCCATCAGTACACTTCTAACTCATGAATGCAGATAAAAGTGCAAAAGCCTATTAAACTGTTATGCATGTTTTTCTTTAATTACATTCCAGCATATGCAGTATGTAGCTGACAAAATGCAAGCATACCTTCTCAAGTTCAGTATTCCTCTGTACAGATATATCTCAAAGTAATAGCCTCTTTTCTGTGTTCTCCACTTAAACAAGTCTCCTCACCTTCAGTTTCCCTAGCTGTATGGTTGCCTTTTTATGGTGTAGATTCAGGGCTGTCAGCATGGTGAAGATGCAAATCAGGTGTGAACTCATTAGAATTGCTGAATCCCAAATACTTGGCTCCATGTAGCACATGTAAACATAGTGGAGGCACTCCCTCAGTATTTGCTTTTATTGGATTGCAACTGTGAATTATTACTGGTTGGGAGAAGGAAATCCAAACAGTATTGCAGGCTGCCCTACATCCAGTGAGTGTGTCAGATTTGACTTACAAAGTGTCAGGTATAATTTTATCAAGGTTGGAAATGTAAGTAAGCAGCACACAATATATAGGTTCTGTTCATTAACATCCAACTTTCCCTTCATTTGTTGTCAACTGCATATGATATTATTGCCATTTAATAGCCTCACACATTTTTAAGGACAACACTGTAGAATGTATTACAGACTGCATGTCGCAGATTATTGATCAGATAAGCGAAGAATTATCAACAAACACAGAGAGGTAAGACAGAGCTGTATACTTACAAGCTATAGTCATAACTGGTTATGTCATCACGTAGTGCATCCAAAAATAATACATGTACAAATAACAGTTGTATGGGTTCATATTAATGTAGATGATGTTGCATTTGGTTGCATGCAGAAGGATTTCAGTTCCTCGCTACAAAGCTGTTTGTGTGAAAAAGATGGATATGGCACCCTTCCTGTGTTCTGAAGGTATATTGCAGTCAGAGTTCAATTCCAAGCCGGTGTAGAAATATTTCATATGTACCAACAAATATTTTGCTGTGTTTATTTCACAGATTGCTTTGATTTAATTGAACTACTTTTCCCTTTTATTTGTGTTTCAGTTCCCTGCTGAAAAGCTGTTTCTGTGGCAAAGAGGGATAAGTTGCCCTTTTTGTGTTCTGAAGGTTTATTTGAGTGAGAGTTCAAATCCAGACCTATCTAGAAATATCTCATTTGTACTAACATTTTCTAGTGTATATGTCATAAATTGCTTTTCCTTGTTTCAACTAGATTTCTCTTTTTTTTTTTTTGAGCCAGTGTTTGAGTGATGTGCAGCTTAGTGCAAGCATGGGAAATGGAGAAAAATGAATGTCAGGGGTTTGGCTGTGCTTATCTCATTTGCATGAAGCACGGCAGTGCACAAACTGGATTAGTGAGCTACCCAGGAAACAGATAGAACACCTGCAGAACACATGCAAACAGGGCTTCTGTAAAAGGGCAAAGGACAAAAACAATATGTTGTTGCAATTTCTGTATTTCATTGCGCATGTGTACTTAACGGCATTGTGCAGTGGTTAGGAGGAGTCCCCAGCAGCTGCAGCCACCAAACCCCTGCCAATAACCAAAACTGAATACATTATATTAATTCTGTTGGGCACCATGCAAACCTGATAAGTGGTGTTGGGTCGCAGTTAACAAAGAGACTTTAAGAAGGATTAGAAAATTTCATGTAGCTATTCCTGTGGCAGCAGTTGTAAGTGTAGGGCTGGAGTACAGATAGTCCGGCATTCAAGTAGAGGTTTTGCAACCTACTTTTACTGTTGTGAAAGTGCAGTTTATAGCAATGAACTGAAAAACAGACAAGGGTTATTTCAGTATTCTTGTGGCAACAGGTTTAAGTGCAGGACTGCAATGTGTGTGGTTCTGGGATCTAATACAGGATATTCCAGACACTTTTACTGTTATTCCACTTCCCATTATATTCACTCTCACTTATAACACTTTAGATAGAGGAGCTGATATGGATTATATGTATGAGGGATGAGACAACATTATTGTGTTTTCAGATGTATGACTGAGGGTATACTGCCTACTATATTTCTGTAAGTATAATTCGGTTATCTGGATTTGCATGGCCTTCACAATTAACTAAGACATCTATACAACTGTATCTATATTTAATAGCCTTGTCAGGTCAACCACATACATGTGTAACATCACAAACTGTCACCTGTATTTATGTATGATTCCTGACTATATCTGAGCAGCACTTCTTCTGTGGCAAAGATGGAAAATCAACACTGTGAAAGAAAATGTTTTGTCCTTTATGCCTAGGTCTGAATCCCACAATGTAAAAGTAAATTTTCCTCAGTGTATAAAAACAAAAAAAAAGTCAGGTCATTGCATTTATGCCCAAAGTGCATGTCTGCATACTTAACTCAAGTCACAGTCACCTTCCAATTTCCACTATATATTTCCAGGCTACATCAGTACACACCCCTCAAACTAAGGCCAAGTGTCAGATTAACCTTCCAGTTTCAGTTATTGAATTCCTCCCTGCTTGACACTGCTGCACTCCACATAACATCATGCAAACGTGGTTGGCATCATTGCTCTGGTTTGCACACTACCAGTAAATGCCATAACTGGAAATGGTGGGAAAGCTTCAGTTTCCATTGCTCTAGTTCAGCTGATAGATATGGTTGGCTTTGGAGAGGAAGGTGCACACATTAGGGCACAGAGATGTGTCATTCAGAAGTCCAGGATATTTATTGGATTCCTGCTAAAGCACCACAACAAAAGCTTCTGCAGGGGACTATTCAGGCTCCCATTAAGAGTCTGAGATATGGAATAGTTTTTCCCAGGCTGTATCCAGTGTTAGTGGTATCCCATGCACTGGAGAGCAATATAGGCATCATTTTAATGACCTGCACAGGAGAAAAAGGGATACTTTCAAATGTTGGTTGCAGGAATTTGAGACTGCAGACATCCTACAGCTGTGTAAGTATGACAATAAGGGACTGCTTGTAAGACTTAGAAAGCTAAATATAGACAAGACTGGTATGCATAATGCTCCACTGTTCTTTTCTGTTCTTTCCCCAGCTCCCACCAAAAGTGAGTTCAATCTGCAGGCTCATGTGAAAAATTCTTCTAAATGAAACTCAAAGGTCATTCTGCTAAACACTAGGAGTCATAGCATGAAACTGCACTCATTGCAAGCATTCCTCACCCTGGAGGATGCTGACATTAGTGCAGTCACTGAAACCTGGTTCAAAGCTGTGGAGAGCACCCCAGCTTTACCATGTTACTCATCCTATTATACTTTCAGACCATAAATGGAGGGCTACAAAGCCAAAGGAGGTGGAGTTTCAATATTTATCAAAGGCATACACACCTCCAGGCTGGTCAAACAGTATGACGCACAGGAGACACTCCAATTGCAGTTAATTGTTGACAAAACACCTATTCAAATCATAGCTAGCTGCAGACCCCCAACTATGACTCAGGACACTCACTCCACCTATGTGGACATACTTCAATCCATCAAGATTCAACCCTCTACCCTGATCCTGGGTGACTTTAACTACCCAAACACAGAATGTAAGAACTATTCTAGCCCAAACACAAATGGCCAGAGATTCCTCGACTTTGTCAATGCCAATGCATTGGATCAGCTGGTTGACACCTCCCACAAGAGGTGAAAATATACTGGACCTGGTACTAGCCAACATGAGTAGCCACTGTAGCACCCCTACAGTGTCATCCTCCTTGGTAAGATCCGACCATAAAGTGATCACTTTCAAAGTCACCATTTCCCCGACCCTCACCCCTTGTCCGGGTCAAACAAAACAATTTTCCAAAGCTGATTACAATCTCCTGTGAGCAGGTATAAGCAGCTTCACAGCCACTGTCCCTTCAGTTGGAACTAGCACTAATATCCAAGCCTACAGAAAAAGCTATATGAGCACCTACATAGCTGCATGGACTCAGCATTACCTGACAGGACCAAATCATCTTTTGCAAGGAAGAGTAATCTTGTCTGGTGGACAGTAGCAATAAACAAACTCTATAATAAAAGGAAAAAAAATGCTGTCCAAGAAGGAGCAGGTGCCAAGTTGGAAGCAATCTCTCCTTTGTCTGAGCAAGCAAATAAGGTTACTGGTGAAATCCACTAAGGCTAACTTTGCATCCAGATTAGCCACATCCACTAAGGACAATCACAAGGTCTTCTTCACATACGTCCACAATCTCAAAGGTAACACCCAAGTCTTCTCTTAACTGGTGGTTAAGAACACCACATACACAAATGGCATAGATATAGCCAACCTGCTGGCAGACAGATTCAGTGAAAGCTTCACCCCCATCAGTAAACCAGTACATCCCCAGTACCTGCCACCTCCTCTCATAACCAGGGAGCAGGTCTTTAATGCTGTCTCAAAGGCAAAAAAAATGACCTCCATGGGACTTGACATCCCTGACTGCATCCTACTTGAACTCAGGCATGAGCTCTCAACACTATTAGGCACCCTATTCGACCAAACCCTGAGCACTGGCTTCATCCCAGAAGAATGGAGGACAGCCACTGCCATCCCTCTACACAAAGGTGGTGCATTCACTGACCCAGGCAATTATAGGCCCATCAGCCTAACTAACCTGATCTGCAAGGCAATGGAATGCATTATCATGGACCTTATAAACAAGGACGTTGGCAACCTCAAAATCCTTGCCCCCACATGGTTTGGTTTTTTCAAAGGGAGATCATGCCTGTTAAACTTGGTCGACTTCTTCAAAAACAGTCACTAAAGCTATGGACGAGGGGAAGACTTTCCACACTGCCTACCTTGACCTAGCCAAAGTCTTCAACACTATTCCCCACTCAGGCATAATAGATAAACTCTCCCAGCTAAGCATCAACCCATATGTTACCAGATAGGTAGCTAACTGGCTCACTGATAGAACCCACTCAGTCAAAAAAGGGGAAGTCACCTCTAGTAGTAGACCTGAGCAGTGTATCCAAGGATCAGTCGTGGGGCCTCTTCTGTTTGGGATATACCTTTCTGAGAGACAAGCCAAAGCCAATAGTCTGTGGCTGACCAAGTTTGCAGATGATTGCAAGCTGGACGCTGTCTTAAATTCCCCTAGTGTTGTAAACATCCTCCAAGAGGATCTTAACCAAACTAATGACTGGTGCCAGAAGCATGGCCTCAAACTGAATGCCAAGAAATGCATCATTATTCTCTGGGGAAAATGGCCTCCCCACTAATTATCACATTAATAACAACGTACTAAGCATGCAATCAGTCATGAGAGACATGGGCACCCAGGTTGATAGCAAGCTGACTTTTGACCACCATCTTGCTTTTGTTGTACAGAAAGCTTTCTACATGGCCCGCCTCATAAGTAAGGGTATTTTATCCAGGGACATGGAGGTCATAACATCCCTGTACTCCTCCCTTATCAGACCCATTATCGAGTACACTCAGTGCATCCTTCAGCATATACCTTGCCAAGCACATGCAAGAGCTGGAGAGACCACAGAGGTTCCTGACCAGGAAAATCCAGGGTTTCATCACCTGTCCTATATAGATAGGCTAAAAGCCTTGTCCCTCTATGCAGTCTCACACATACTGCTCAGAGGTGACCTGTAACTTTGTGGGAACATGAGCAAAATTCTTGGCTAGACTTATAAGGGCCTCTGGGCCAATTGCCTAGTATCGTTCTATGAACCTATGATTGGAGAGACTGAGGGAAGCAAGTGGCATGTATGCAGCAGAAGAGAATTGTTAAGTGTTATTGTAGCATTAAAAGTTAAAGATAACTTTTTTCTTTTACAGAGTTGTATCAAATTGAGCATGCATATCCCAACTGTAAAACCAAGTATGCATGCATTAGTCTGTAGCACAAGCCAGTTGTAAGAGTCCAATATTAGACTGTAGTCAGAGGTTGTGGGTTCAAATACCATGATTCATAACTATACAATACTGTTATTTCTTCAATAATATTTACATTAAATTAAAAACTCTATACTAGAAGCACAAATGCCCTGCTGTAAACTGGAATCTGTATAATTGGGACATGCATATATGTAATATATACACAATTCAAGGATTATATTCAGCAGTCTGTAGTATTCTGTGTATCTGTTAGGACATATACTTAAATGTAATACTTCAGATAAAAGAGTTGTATAATTGTGTTAATGCATTGTATATCGCATATGATGGTACTTATTTTATCTCTGTTTTTCTCTCACCCCAACCCTTTTCTTTCTTTTTTATTTTCTATTATGTGTCATCAAAATATCTCCATGTCATCCATGTGTACCACATCACTAAATGCTACACAGCACAATGAGGTAGGCCAGCCCCAGTGGATCAACCTGCCCCTACTCCACCAGCTCTAGCACCGATGCCCAGCACATCTGGGAGCCAATCTGTTTGCACTGCCTCTGCTGCCCCTTCACTATCTGCCACCTCACATAGTACTGCCCCAGAAGCCGGTACAGTGGTACCCTCTGGGACAGTGGCAGAGGTGGTGATTTCATCACCTGCAGGTAGTTGCCAGGGATGATGCGTAGGGTCATGTTGTACGCCTATGCCTGATAGAGAGGCTGATCTCCTTCATGGTCCATAGGAGGAGGAGATTTCAAGCACTCCAGCTGCAGGCGGAGTAAGGGGACAGTGATGACAGTCCAGTGGGTGAGGACTTAATTTGCACTGTGTCTCCAAGCTTGATGCCCATCAACCTGCATTATCCCCTCCCTCACCCTAATCATGGTGTCCCCTAACCTTTTGAGTCCATCACCATCCTTGTCTCTCATCTTGTTTGTCTTGTACATTTGCATTTGCTTCCTCACCTACCCAACTTATCTGACACAGACTTATCTACATCCCTTAACCAGCAGTCCTCTCTTACTGAATTTAAAAAAAATGGGCACCTGCACCACAAAAAAATCATCCCACACATATTTATGTATTTATTTATTTATTTATTTATTGACATTTGTTAACCAGGTTGGTCCAACTGGGCCTGGGGCCCATTTTCAGTGGAGAACTGAGGAGAAAAGCTCCATTAATAGACAGTTACAGAAAAATCACAATTCAAATGATTTTTTGTACATAGATATATATATGAGAGACAATAGAAAAAAATTCAAAAACAGATAAGTCACACAGCAAGAATAGGAGCATAGCAGAATGCTTGCATCATGCAATATACACATTAAGCACTTGTCGTCTTACATGGAGATGTGGGAGTGAGATGACAGAGAAATTAATTAGTACTTTACAGAGGGTGAAATGGAGCTGATGCTGGATCTTGGTTAGAAATTTTTTGTTACGATACAGTAACTCCAGTTTCTGGTGTGTTTTTTTTATACATTGGAGTATGTGCAGGTTGAATTTGAGTTCATCATCAATGATGACCCCACGGAGTTTTGTGTGGGTATCAGGTTGGATAATTGTGTTGTTTGAAGATTTAATAGCAAAGGTAGATTTATGGTTAGTAAGAGATCAGGGGAGGAAGAGTAGGAATTTTTGGGGTTAAGAATAAGTAGATTATCAGACAGCCATTTTTCGGTGGATAGAAAGGCATGTTGCATTAGGGTATGGAGTTCGGATGTATTATTTGAGATAGAGATGAGTGTAGAGTCATCAGCATATTGGATGAGAGAAGACTGATTGCAAGATGTATAGAGATCATTGGTGAAGACATTGAATAGGAGGAGGTCCCAAGATGGCACCTTAGAACAGAAAGGAAAGGTGAAAAGGATGAGAGCCTTTTGATGGATTGCTGTCTACAGGATAAGTAGCTACAGAACCAAGCTAGGGAAGAAGAAGATAGGTTACGTTTAGCAAGTCTAGATAGCAATAGAGTATGAGAGACTGTATCAAAAGCTTTGTAAAGGTCAAGGAAAAGACAGGATATGAGTTTGTTGTTGTCTAGGGCTTCAGCAATGGTATGGGTAAAGGATAGCAGGGCAGTGATTGTGCTGTGGTTGGGATGGAAGCCATGCTGCATGGAAGTGAGAAGGTTATGCTCGAAGAGGTGGTTAAGAAGCTGAGAGTGAATGCATTTTTCAAGTATCTTCCAGAGGGGGGATAGAATGGCAATGGGTTGGTAGTTGCCAGGGTCAGTGGAGTTTCCACCTTTGTGCAGAGGAATAGTGAAGAAGGATTTCCACAGGGTAGGCATGAAGGATTCTTGAACAGATCTATTGATTAGTATGGATATAGGATAGGCAATAGATTCAGTGAAAAGTTTGAGGAAAGTAGGAGGTGAATTGTCAATAGAGGGAGAGCAGGGCTTGAGCTTAAGAAGACGAGATTTGATGTAAGAAGTAGGAATAGGGTAAAAGGAGAAAATAGTTTGGTTTGTAGGGTTGGGAGGGGTAGGTATGGCAGTAATGCTAGCATTAGAGGGTATGAGTTTTTGTATGGTGTCAATGAAGTGATTATTGAGGAGGGTAGCAATTTCCTGTGGGGATGTATTTGGGTAAGGGGAGGCATTTGCAGGACAACATGGAGAAAGGATGTTGCTTAGAGTAGACCAAAACTTTTTAGGGTTGGTTTAGCTATTGAGCTGGGCAGTGTTATAGTAGGACATTTTGTCTTTTGTAGTTCATTTTTCGCAAGGTTCCTAAGTTGTCTATATTTGAATAGAAGGGGTAGTTGTTTAGTTCTGGACCAAGCTTTTCAGACACTGTCTCTTGCATAAGGGACATAGTTTCCTTGGAGAGACATGGGGCATGGTTTGATTTTATTCTGATCTTTCTAGAGGGAGCAAGGGAGTCTAAAGTATTCAGGAAGATGCTGTTGAACATGCTTACAGCATCACTGAGAGGGATTTGTCTAAGGACAAACCAGTCTATACTGGAAAGAATAGAGTTGAATTGGGAAATGTTAAAATTGGATAGTTCGACAGTCTCTGAAGAGGTGGAGTTTGTGAATTTGGGAAGTGTATCTTAAGACAGATGTAGGGAGATGGTCACTAAGGAAATCTGGTAGAGTGGTGGGTTGTGGTAGTGGTGGGAGGGAGCTGGTGAGAATACAGTCAATTGTGGAGCTGGATAATGAGTTTTTGTGGAAGTGAGTGGGGGATGAGATCAGTTGGTGAAAACCATGTATGTTGATATGAAGTTCCGGAGAGTCAGTAATAATTTTGGACCAGTTTATCTTGACATCTCCTAAGATAAGGGTTTCATAGGGTATAGTGTCAGAAAAAAAACATAGCTCTGCATATCACACGTGTCTTCTTGACACACGATTCGGTCCAATCGGCTATACAACATGATTGCATTGTTGTCACCCCCCTTTGTGGAAGTGACAGTCTGAATTTAGTTAATATTCTGCACATATTTTCAGTTTACACTGTTAAAGAAATATATACTTATAGTTCTTTCCTACCTCTCTCCTGCACATTCCTGTATTAATTTCCCTTTGTTTTTCCCCTGCTTGCTCCTCATTTCACAATTTTCCTATCTACCCCCCATTTTACCACCTATAATCTGGTCAAAACATAGAATCACACACAACACACATAAGTAGCAGAAAAAGCAATGAATCCCTTCATTTTTGGCCTCTATGCACAGAGTTTTGCATCATGCACCAATAGGCAACAATGCTGCGGTTATCTTCCTGCAATGCTGATTAACCCGCTGTGCTATGCCAGCACACAGCAACACATGTACTGTAAAGAATGCATGTCATTGCATTATCACTGTTTATTCAAAAGTCTTTAAAAGTATTAGATACACCTGGATTCAAACCCAGTATCACCTGGGCTCAAAAAAGGAATGTATGAATGCATTTACACCTGCTGGGACAGAGTCAGTTAAACAGCAGGTGTGTTTCATGGACACAGTACTAACTCTCAGACTTTTCACAATGTGGCTCACATTTATACACTGTGAAAACATGGAAAGTATTGAAAATGTGTATCTTGCATGCACAAACACTTTGCCAATGATCGCGCAAACCCACTGCTCGCCGTGCTATAGAAAAGTAAATATTATTATGTATTACTGCTGTTTACTGTTCATTTCCTCATATGATACAAAATTGCATGTGAAAACAAAACAAACTGAAGGCCCTATCTAACAATATTCCACATATTTACAATGCAGCCATGTGCTCCCTCCCACAAGCACTGCAACTCTGTCTCAGTGCTTTTTCCACACATATATTTCCTACACTACAGACATTAATATCAAATGTTGTGTGATATGCAATGCACATCAGTCTGGTAACATGCAGAACTGGATCTACTGACCATAAGCCTAAAAAGCTTTATCTGCAAGACTAGGGAGGGGATCTGCATGGACCTTATCCAATCAGACATAGGTGACCTTCTACACACTCGACATGACCCATTTTGGTTTTGACAAGGGTAGATCTTGCTTATTAAACCTAGTGGATGTCTTTGATAATGACCCCAAAGACCTGGATGAGGGATAACAGGACATACTGCTAAATTGATTTATCCAAGGCCTTTAACACTATCCCCCATTCAAGTATCATAGAGAAACTCTCCCATCTGGGGAATAACCCATACATTACTAGAAGGATAGTCAAGTGGCTCACCAGCAGTATCCGCACTGTTGAAATTGTGGACTGCACCTCCACCACTAGATCACTTACCAGTGTAATCCACAAGGATCTGTGCTGGGCCCTCAACTGTTTGGGAACTATTTTTCTGAAGTCCAGGCAAAAGTAGATGGCCTGTGGCTTACCAAGTTTCTAGATGACTGTCAACTGGAAGCAGTCATATATAGTCCCTTAACTAGGTTAACATATTACAGAAGGGGCTGACACAGACATATGATTGGTGCCAAACTCATGGACTGAACCTTAAAACAAAAAAGTCTCATTGCCCCCTTTGGCAATGAAGTACCCCCACCTAACTATGATATACATAGCTCCCCTCTAAGCTCAAACAGAGTGTTGTGAGACTTGGGAACACAAGTTGATAGCAATCTACACTTCAATCACTATGTGTCCATAGTGGTGAGACACACATTCTTCATTGTGCATTTCATAATCAAGGCCATCACATCCAGGACCAGGGAGATCATAGCTCTGCTGTACTCTACACTTATCAGACCACTAATTGAGTACAATGCTCCCTTCTGTGTCTATCTCACCAGACACCTGCAGCAACTGGAGAAAAAATAGAGATTGGTGATTGAGAGTATCTGGGGCCTCCAAAACATGGCAACCATGGAAAGACTGGAAGACCTGTCACTGTACTCAGTCTCATGCAGGCTGCTGAGAGGTGACATATGCCTGGCCTACAGAACAATCTCAGACCCTGCCCTACTGGCAATGTTGGACATCTGTAAATCAAATGGGACAATAATAACTTGCTCCAGAGATCTCAGCCTAGCTTGTGACATAAACAGAACATGCTGGGGAGACAGATATATTTTCCAGCAATTACTGTAATAGGCTCCCGCTGCATGTAAAGCAATGTTCCTCAATGACCATATTCAAGCCAAACCTTGATAACTGGATGGGTGATTGTAAATTCACCCTTGGGGTGTTCCCCATGAACAGGTCCTGTTGGTGCTGATCACAAAATCTTTCTGCTAACAATGATCATCTAACTATTTTCAGTTAGGATACTTGTGTTTTTACACAGCTAGGCTTGTAAATATCATAGGCTATTAGGCTATTAACCTCTTATGAACCTATGAAGCTATGAACCTATGCAGCCCTCCCAGCATCTTCTCTCCAACATGCCCTGCTGATATCATCCACTATAAGTTGACCTGCAGTCTTGTAGAAATGAGACTTGTGCTGTGTCACTTGCTTAAAGCTCTGTAGTCTGTGTACCTAGATAGGTAGGGGTTCTATTCTCACTACAGTCAACTGGGTGTGTGCCTGTGTATGGACTTGCATGGCTTACACAGATCCTTTTATACCAGCATGTGGGACACTGTTATTACCATATTCTCCTCAACAGACACTGCTGATGTCATCAGCTATATCTGATTTGTGGTAATGCACTTTTTCCACCAGAGCATTGTCAGAGACTAGCCTGGAGGTCAGGCAGAAGTCACTTGAGCTGTAGCTAAGGCTAGGGCTTTATCACTCTAGACCACCAATTTTGGTCACTCCTAAGTCATCCTTTGATACATCCACTGACACCTTTACTATTTTAACTGGATCATAAAATTGTAACACTCTTTTTTGACCAAAGTTATTTTGAGTATTTTCCATTCCTCCTTCTTTTGTAGCTCTGTTGTCATACATTTCCATCTTCCAACAAACTTCTCAAGGCTTTTGTATTTGCCACTTGAACTTAGGAATAATTTTTCTGCTGTACCTCATTAGATCTAGTGTTCTTTTCAGTTTTGTTTTACCCTTTGTACAGGCATTTTCTCTTTTGTCATTATCTTCTCAGGATCAGATTGCATACCTGAGCAAACTACT
The DNA here is from genome assembly GCF_019279795.1 of Protopterus annectens. NCBI lineage: Eukaryota > Metazoa > Chordata > Ceratodontiformes > Protopteridae > Protopterus > Protopterus annectens. The sequence continues at coordinate 698,713,229 of NC_056741.1, forward strand.
TCTGGCCTAGCTAAGTAATTTCAGTTACACAAAAATGACACTTTTGCTTATTTAACTTAAATATGGACTTTAGTTTGTGGACTAACCCTGCATGACTGACCACCGAAAGTCCAAAGTTAGTGACTGTTACCCTTGGAATAGCATAAGTGAGAATATGGATAAAACTGACTAATTCTGGGGTTGCCATATTACCTGAATATTCTCTCTACTTCATGTACATGGAATTATATATAAATAGCTTGGGTATGGAAGGCATTTTGTCATGTTGGGAGAAGAGTTTAAGACTTTTTCTTTTCTCTCTTTTTTTTTGGTTAAAATTGGAGTTCTTTTAATTTTCTAGTGTCTCATTTCCAGTATAAAACCAACACTACCCACAGTCCTCTATCATGATTAACTCCAGTCTTGCTCCATTCTACGATGCCATATAAAACTCCTACTTTTGAAGAATTGTTAGTCTGTCTTGTGAAATACTAACAGAGCTGAACATATTCTGAAAAGCAAGCAGAGAAAACCATATCTCCAAAATGGATTGTTGAAAGTAACAGTGTAACATTGCCTTTGACTACAATTTTTTGCCAAACCCGCCATAACACATGCATATTTGAGAAGAAAGCTTCTTCCACTGTGCTTGTAATCTCCAATTTTGGTGATAACCTGTAATGTTCTCCATTTATCCATTTATGCAAATCTCTAAAATTAATGCAGAGTTTCAAGTGGCCATTTTTCTTTTTATATATCACAAGTGAATTGGGTCACTCAGTAGGTACCTTAGTCTTCTGAAATGTTCTCACTTGCACTAGAACATTTAGCTGAGCTTTCATTCTGTCTTTTATAACATACACTTTCCCTGCATTGTCATAACAGTGCAGTATAGTGTCCCTTTCTAGCCAAATCTTTCTTTTTCCTTTATCATCCATCATTATATTGGCATCATTGACAACAAGGACTCTAGGATCAAGCCAAACCTCTCATTGGCCTTCAGCCTATCAGCATCTGTACAATGAAGCTATTGTAGCCTACAAGCACAGATAAAGATTTTGTCAAGTTCTCTTTGCTAGAGCAACTCAATAAACAAAACACTAAATACCCACAACATCCAGAATAAGGGTTTATTGTAAACCAAAACACCAAGAGTTTTTTGATTGTTACACCTTCGTTAGTTTGTAATTCAACACAGAAACTGACCTCATAGTGTAAAGAACATTTTCTATTAATTTCTAAATCACAGAACTGATTTCACTCTTTCTAATTTCTCCAAGTCTTTTGGGTTTCTAATATCATGATGGAAATGGACCCCATTCCTAAGTCAAAGTATGATCAAGTTCATGAAATTAGTATTGTTTCAATCTTTGATGTTAGCCAGAAGTGCTCTTTGCAGCACTCACAATGTGCCCAGTAATAACTCCTTCTGCAATTCATACAGAGTTACATGGATCAGTAACATATCTAAGTATGATTCTGAATTATTTTTTATAAGACTTGCGGATCTTACTATTATTGGAACTGTCTGGGTATCCTTCTTCCACACTGCCCACATTTCTGCCTGCAAATCCTGTTATTTTATTATTTTGTGTCTCTCTGTATGTAAGACACTGAAATCACTGGGTGTAGCAATTTCAATGATCAATGCTACATTTGTCTTCTTTTCATGGACTACTATATCTGATCTTCTCGCATCTATGTTTGAACTGTTGGGAATGGGTGATCCCATGTGATATAAACCATCATTTTCTGTAATGTTTTGTGGCTCATGTTAACAGTGTTTTTCACCTTCTTCAATATTATAATGTTTGCACAATTCCCAATGCAACAGTCTTGCCACATTATTATGCCTTTCAGTATACAGTCCTTCTGCCATTAGTATATCACAACCAGCAACAAGATGTGCAACTGTTTCCACTTCTGTTTTACAAAACCTACATTTGTCTGTTTCTCCCACATGTTCAATGGACTTTGTAAACCAGCATGTATGTAGTCTACTATCTTAGGGCGTCGATATTAACCTTTTGTCTTTTGGCTTAAATTCACCTCTCCTTAATGATTCCTGTGTTTGATCCTGATCAACATGAGGTTGTTCCAAGAGTTTTCTACACTTGCAATTGTATTTATGCATTTTCCAGATTTCCTGCCTTCTCATCTGATCCTTCACCTTATATTTTTTCTTTTATTTTTTGGCACATTCATTTGCTGCCTGATCTACTTCTGGCTTGATTTCCATTCCCGCTTGACACCGATATGCTTCTGCTAAAGTAAGCAGAGAAGTCATCTTAGACTTATTCTCCTCATGTTTTAAAACTTTCATTATGGATGGGTCTTGTAAGGTCAGCAGATATGTATGCTGTCCCATGATTTCAGATCTATACATATAATCAATTTTTGAGGAGGCCTATGCCTACTTCATAATATAATAGTATATTATATTAGTATTATAATATATAGTCTTGGTATACACTGATTTTTATAATTCATTTGATGAGTGTGAAGCACTATTCTTGTTTCCGTGACCAACTGATACCTTTTGGGGCCAGTCAGTTATTCAAAACTGTAAATTAGGACAGGCAGAGCAAATTGGTTTATAGCTTGGTCTTTGTTCCTAGATGTCAATGCTGTTTTCAAAACATATTTTAATCTTCTAAAATATTCCTTACTAAGTTTTATTCGCATTTGTTCATGTTTTATTGTTAATCCTTCAGCAATTCCCAAATATTTATACACTCTGTCTTGCTCGAGTTCTTTAATATAACATTCCTTTCCCAAACTGATGTTTTCTTGGTACTGCAACTTTCCTGTTTTAAAGGTTGCGTTTGCACATTTATCAACACCAAATGACATTCTTATATTATCTGAAAAAAATTTTGATCACTTGCAATTGTGCTTTCAGCTCCTCATCTGATGAACTATACAGTTTAAATCATCTACAAAGAGAAGATAAGCCTTTACACTTTGCTGTTTTCTGGGAGCCAAATTGTAGCCATGACTTACTCTGTTAAGCTTAATTGGTTAAGGGCGAGACAAAAGAGCACTAACAGAGAGTCACCCTGGAATATCTCCCTTTGAATTTTTATCCCTGGAATAATAATTTATCCTATATCATGGCTTAATATATAAAACACCAACCAAGTATCACCACAATGTAATAAAAAACTCTATTTATTATTAACTGCAAAGTGGTTTGCCACTGTTTCATGGTTGCTGTAATGTAATCGATCAGTGTAGGGTGTATTGTATATATTTTTAAGCACCCCTCCCCTTTTTACAGTTCTCCATTATGACTTTATATAACAAAAATGATCCTTTGTTCAATATGACTTTCTTTTGTTACCCTTTTGTTCTATTCCCATGATTGAGTTTTCTTCTAAATAACTATAAACTCTGTCAGCATCACTTCCAGTGTATAATTTATATGTTGTTTGAAGGAAGGTTATTATTGGTCTATAGTTTTTAGGATAGCTTGTAGGTTCACTTTTAAGTAGAAGCATTGTTTTTCCTGTTGTTAACCAGGCTGGTGTCTTTTCAGGGTACACATATAAATAGTTCTTACTCATGCCTAAATCTTCATGTAAAGATGTTAACACTTCTAGCCAGACGTTAGGTACTGCTTTTGGGCCTGGAGTTTTCCAGTTAGAGGCTTTTCTTAACTCTGTTTCAATCTCTCTGGCTGTTGCTTCATCCCATTTCATATCCTGCACATTTGAACTTCTTATTGTTTCTTTTACTTCTTCTATCCATTCAGTATCTTTGTTATGTTCCACAGGATCTTCATAGATATTTCTCAATAATGTATCTATCTCTTCTTTTTTGGTTGTTCAACTCCTTTTGACTTGTTTCCCAATTCTCCATAAAACTTTTTGGGTCATCAATAAATTGCTTATTGTGTACTTTTCTTTTATATTTATCTGAATATCTTCTAAGTTTTTTCTGCCTGTGCTGATAGTTTTAGTTTATTTGTGATAGCGCACTACAGATCCAGATCTATTCTAATACTGTGCATTGCTTTTATCACGTCTATCTTTCTGAGTATTTTTGTTGATCTGTTCCTTCTTCTATACTCTTGTAACAGTGACACCTCTTGTCTCAATTGCTATTTGATGCTTCCATGATGGCATTTGATTTCTCCCGTTCCTTTCCCTTACTGCCCTGCATTTTTTGGTAAGACATTATCTGTTATTAATTTAGCTGCACGGTAATATATCCTATTTACTTCTGTTATATCTCATGAATCTCTATGAACAGTTCTAATTACTTTGTTCATTTGTTTTTTCAAACTTCTAACTTTTTGAGTTTTATTGACTTTCTGTAGTCTAGTTCTTTTATCAGTCTCAATATGTCTGTCCATCTCTATTAAATCAAGCAACTCTTCTCTTAGGTCATTTTCTTCTAAACTGAAGGCACATTCTTTGATCTTCATTTCCTGTAGGCATTCTATAAAAGTTCCACAGCATCTTCCTGTGCCATATTCTCTTCTGTTTTATATTCTCTTCACTTTTATCCTGTTCATCCATTGCTCTTTCATATGGGAACTCACTGGCCTACCACTTCACAAACATTGACTGTGTCAGAGTTGCCACAGTTTTCTGTTCCTTCCCTTACTGTGCAGCTCCAAATGAACTTTTGTACTGGTTTACCATGGAAGGCTTCAAATTATCTTCATATGGCAACTGATCAGATGTTTCCCCCTCCTTCTCTGGTTTCTCCATAATTTGGGAATCCATTGTCCTATCCTGCTGTGATGTTATCAAAGTTAGATTTTCTATGTTAAATCCCTCACTTTGTAGGTAATCCATAACCTCGCTTTCTCTTTCTTTAGCTTCTCATTTACTAATCCTCTTTTCTGCTTTTCCTCTTTGTTTTCTTATTTTTTATATTGTAAAATTGTCCACATCTGGAGGCCTGTGCCTGTATTCATCTTTAAATATCTTTGGTGCTGCTGTTTTGTATTGATTAGTTTTGCTTTCTCCTTTGCATAAATATTGCACCATATTAAATCCTTTCTCTTTCTCATGTTCATATTTCTTCTTCAGATGTCTCCTGCTTCTCCTGTTTCTCCTTACTTGGGACACTCATTGTTCCATTATACTGTGATATAAACGGTGTTATATTTTCTACACTAAATCTTTCACTTTGCAGGTATTCCATAAGTTCAGTTTCTATTTTTTTAACTTCTACTTTACTAATCTTCTGTAAATTGTATTTACTCTTTGTGATCTTAGTTTGTGTATTGTGAAATTTTCCCTGTCTAGATGCCTTTGTCTGTATTTCTCTTTGAATATCTTTGAGGCTGCTTTTTTAGTATTTATTCATTTCACTTTCTCATTTGCATAAATGTTGCACCATATCAGACCTCTCTTTCTTGTCCATGTCCATATTTCTTTTTTATACCTTTAAAAAAATATCTAGATTTTGTTTTTTATATTTTCTCATTTCCACAAGTCAATTCTTTTTCCAAACAGCCCAAGGTTTCTTGGTCTATATAATGTTTTTCAAAAATCAGTTGTATTAATGGAGACAGAAGTTTCTGACATTTTTTGTTGTGCAAGTATTTTTCTTTTCTCAAAATTTTCTCTTAATCTTTTTGTATATCTTCTGTCCGGAAATTCTGGCCTTCTTGCATAATAGTAACAATACATAATTTCTTTCTTATTCTCAATAGTCCACTTTGTTGTTTTTATGGCTCTTTTTTGGCCTATCAATTTTTGTGGACTACTACTTCCTTCTACAACAGGGGGGCCATCCTCTCCCTGGGCCTGGCCTAGCCCCATTTTAGGAATGTTTCTTTGTCTTGAGGATTCTATATTGTCATTTTCTCCAGTCCTGGCACCAGTGTACCTACCTGGATTGGACACTTTTTTCCTAGGGCTTGTGCATCCAGCTATCTTTTTTATTTTTAAGCTATTTCTGTCATTGATATATGCTATATAAAATACATTCTATATATCAGCGTCGTCTTGGTGAGATTTTGTAAAAACAGAGTCCACCTTGTGAAGGTACTCACCAAGACATGAGGATGAATTCAGTTCCAACTCTCCTTTGCTTGTTGATTTATTATCTCTCCATTTGGACTCCACCTTCACCTGTATATCTCTGTTACTGTCTGTTTAGCTAATGAGGTTAACTAATTCCTTTCCTCCTATTGATAAGGAAAGTTTTCAGCTGTACAGATGATTCAGCCTGGGATTCTTAGCATACCTCTCAACTGTACCGAATTTCTCAGGAAATACTGGTTTTGAGGGCAAAATATTGGGGTACCTCAAATTTCCGAGTGGCACCTTTAATTTCTGAACTTCCCAGGGTTTTTTTTTTGACTGTTCCTGCAGGGGACGTGTGCGATGACATCATCACGGGGCTGACAGCCTGTTAGAATTCGGGCCGTTACATTACTTTACTGGTCCACAGGTTTTATTGAGGCAGGCCGCAGTATACACAGTGCTTCTTCCTTCCCCAGCTCCTCCAGGCTCCAGGTAAGGCAAAAAAAAAAGAGTTTTCTCGCTTTGAAGGTTTACTTAACTTAAGTGGAGACATACTTAATTCCTGCATATGTGTATGCACTGCTTTGATTTTTCTGGCATTTGGCATTTACTGCATCGATCAAGGATCAAAGTGTGTGTGAGAAACTGCATTGACGTGTGTGGCTTGGGGGCACTTTGTGTTTAGATGCAGGCCAGCATGTGTTTTGCTATTCGTTCAGTACAATGTGACAAACACAGTAATCGTGCTTACTCTCCACCCTTGTGTATTTGGACTAATTATATACTAATCTGCAGGGTGGCAAATCTGGGCCAGCAACTTTTTGTATGTTTGAAGTATACCCGTAGAACCTGTAGCGGAAGTGGGGTCCATACATTGCAGATGTTTACCGGAAACATCACTGAATGGAATAATTGCTAGTAATGTTAATTGTGTTGATTCTTATTAAGAATGTCTTTAAATATGTATGTGTTTAGTATCAACAAATGTAGATTGCAGGATTCTATTGCTCCTTTTTCATTGCCATTACCAAATTGTATGGTTTTGTAAGCCAGCTGGAGACATTATTTTAAACTTGAGAGCGCTGTCTAATTTTGTTGTTTTTGAAAGGCAGGTTCTGTACATCTGGTGCTGCATTTGTTTTTGCTGATGAACTTGGCCATGTTTAAGGTGTTGTTATTTATTTATTGGAGTTTGTTTAATAGGAAAGTCTGACTGGATAATTGAATATGTTTTCAGCGAAGGCCCGGGGAGAAAAGCTCCATGAGTAAAAAGAACAGAAAACAAATATACATAGGTGAACACTGACATCATATTACAGTATACTATAAACAGATTAAAATAAGTGTTAATTTATATATATAATGTGCAGAATAATATATATATATATATATATATATATATATATATATATATATATATATATATATAATCATTAAAACAAGATAGCTACAATGTCGTGTAGAACTGAAACACGTTTACAGGTTATAAGTGAGAGAGTTTACTTACTCATAATGCAAATGTCGCACTGGAAATTTCAGTGGATAAGGAAGAAGACAGGTCAAGTTTATAAAGGAAATATTTTAAAATTGTCCCTATTTCTGAGAGTTTGTCCCCTCTGTCATTTAAGACTTTGTCAATATTTTTTTGCACTAAGAGGTTGAGAGGCCCTTGCTACAGAAGTTGTTTTGCAAAATGTGTTTTTTTTAAGTACTAGGTATTTTAAAGATGATGTGTGATAAAGCTCACCCTTTTGTAAGTCATACTCAAAACAGCAGCATATTATTTAGAAAATATAGCAGCAGAGGCAGTTTTAAGTGCAAACTGCAAAGTCAGGGCTGGAAATGGACAATCACAACTGTTCAGTGATCATGATGTGTTCAGTCTGGTCAGATAAGGAGCGTTTTTTCCCATACTTTTACAAATTAATATACAAATTTCCCTTAAGTGCAAGCTTAGTTAGCCTTGGTCATTCAGTCCAAAGGATATTGCACAACCCTAAGATGGCAAATCTAACAAGGTCTATGTGCTAGCTCTTATAATTAGTAGTGTGTTTTTGGCACCTGCACTGCTTGGAATCTTTGAAGAGATTTTATGAGGAAAGTTTTTTTTAATTGTTGTGAGGATAAGATACATGTATTGTTTTTTTTCCCATAACATGGCAGTTGTGTGCCAGTATTTTTTTTTTTATCTGACAGAGCAGATGCAGTATAGGACCTATTTAAGTGTGGTACTTGACAGAAATGAATAAAAATTCAGTACAAACCATAATGATTAAATAACATTTTTTGTCACACTCTTGCTGTGTTTAGTGTGTAGCAGAGTTTGTTTAATATGGCTGTTTTACAGTACTATGTTAAATTTTCTACCAGTTTGAAAGACTGATTTATTTCATTTTTCTTCTTCTTCTTTCAGCTTTTCCCAGTTAGGGGTCACCACAGCAGATCACCTGTCTGCTCATGATTGGCAGTTGAGTTTTACAGTGTTGAATTGCCAGCCCAGCGCTCAACCTTCTACAGAAGACACACACACACACACACACACACACACACACACACACACACACACACACACACACACACACACACACACACACACACACCTAGGGCCAATTTAGAGTATAGAACTTCAAAGTGTTCACAACGAAGGAAGGCAGGAACCACAAAAGGCTTGTAGAAAACTTTAATAGACCACAAAAAATATTCCAAAATGTCCAATGTGTCAAGCGCTTTCGCTCGGTCATTACCGAGCTTTATCAAGATAAAAACTACTAACATTATTCTCCTTAAATAGAAGAAATAGTAGGTCATGTGACTTGTTGATTGAATTATATTAAATCAATTAATCAATCTATGACCTATTTAAATAAAAAACTAAAACTAAAACAAAAACTGTAACAAAAACTGTCACTTTCCAAAATCTAGCTTCAACTTGAGTTACTCAATACATTATATCATTTGTGACATGCCTACAAAAATGCTAAAAATGTGACTTAAACCAGAAAACTCGTCATTCCCTCGCTACACCAATGTTTTATAGTTTAACATTGTGTAATAAAGATGTTTATATACTTGAACAATCATTTAAATAGATATTAATATAAAAAGTGTAAAAATAATTTCTTTAACAATTTAGAGTATGAAAAGCTTGAGCAAATACTTATAAAGTTATATTAAGTCTATAAATAAAAAGTTTTTGAACCAAGAAGTTTTTTTAAAAAACTTTGTTGAAAACATTATTAAAAAATATTTTAAAATGCAGAAAGGTAAAATAAAAAAATGGAAAAAATGTGGGAAATATATAAAAAGATGTATGTATTTGTACCTAATTATAAACGGGCCATTCTCAGCTTTAGAACACTACTCAAGTTGATACTGTCATTGAGACCAGGAAATTTGGCAGCATCTAATTTAAGCTGCCAAAGAAGTTCTTTGTATTCTAGCCTGGTCTCCCAGTCCCCTCCCCTGTTGTATGCCATAACCTGCTCTAAAACAATAAATTTAAGTTCCATATTCTGACACAAGGTGGAATGCTTGTAAAAAGCATTGGATTCTTTTTCCTATGTAAAACCTGTAACATTTTGTACAGAAACCTAGATAAACTATACTTTTCGTTCCACAATTGGAATAGCAGTTAGCTTGAAAGAGGTTTGAAGAACTGGTGGAAAAAGACATAAGAAAGGCTAATACCATGAAGTTAGACACCTTACCTCAGAATAGTAGCCTTGAAATAACCGACTTAATACACTTCCTTAGAAATGAGGGCTGCAGGGTTATGAAGCCTAATAAAACTGGTTTCTAAGAATGAGATGCATTTAGCTTATTCAAAGATTAATTTCTTACTTATGGACCAAAGTTATATAATTACCTCCATGTAGCCAAGCCTAAGATTCCAGTAATTTTTGGCATCCCCAAAACACATAAAGGCTTAGACCCACTGAAATTTAGGCCTATTGTTTCTGGGGTGGGGGGCATTACAGAACCCTTAGGTAAATTCATTCATCGAGCACTAAAAAATTTTTTACATCTTTGAAATATGTTTGTAAAGATTCATGGGACTTTCTAAAATGTATTAAACCTCAGTTATTTCATTCTGAACTTTTAATGATTACTATAGACATAGTGGAGTTATTTCCCAGTATTCCTCACTCCACAGGTCTAGATTGGTTTAACGAAATATTAGTTAATGAGGCTGGTCTTAGTGCTAATGTCACCAATCTAATAGTGGAATTTATGGAGATAGTTTTAGAAAATAATTTCATTTATTTTAATGGAAACATTTATAAACAAAAGAAAGGTTTATGCTAATATAGTGCTCCATAAATGGGAACAAACTTTCATTTTTTAAACTAGATGGGTTGATTACATAAAACACTATACCAGGTATTTGGACGATATATGTTTATTATGGAGTGGAACTGAGTCCGATTTTTATGATTTTTTTTAATTACATAAATTCAACTTATTTTCAGTTAGCAGAGATGAGTTGAATTATCTGGAAGTTACTCTTCTGAAGAATATTCCAAGCCACAAGTCTGTTTTTGATAGAGGCCACCCTTTCTATCAGAAGAAAGGCATTGTTAAAGGACAACTTATCCCTCAAGAATGTCATTTAGATGAAGTACATTTACTAAAGGGTTTGTTTCTTGAAAGAGGTTACTCTGCTTTATTGGATGACACATTAGTTAAAGAAGTCACCATTAACAGAGAGAGTAAATATCCTCCTCTTTTAGGAACAAATGATACTCACACTGCTAGCAGCAACACTGACCACCAGATTGAATATCAGAATAATTATATTTACACTTTTTCCAATAACTCTAATCAAATTGAAGATGTGATTTTCACGCTACATGATGAATTAAAAAACATAGTCCCTGAACACCCTAATTTTGTTAGATGAAGAAATACAAACATGAAAGAATTATTTGAAAAGAAACAACCATCTAAAACACTTAAGACTAACTGCAGAAAAGGTACATTTAAATGTGGGATGTGTAAACAATGTACCTTTATTATTAATAGTCATTCATTTTTTTATTCCATCGAGGAAGTTTCTCTTTCAAGCTGTTATTCCAATTGTGGAATGAAAAGTGTGGAAAGAAAGAATCCAATGCTTTTTACAAGCATTCCACCTTGTGTCAGAATATGGAACTTAAATTTATTGTTTTAGAGCAGGTTATGGCAGACAACAGGGGAGGGGACTGGGAGACCAGGTTAGAACACAAAGAACTTCTTTGGCAGCTTAAATTAGATGCCACCAAATTTCCTGGTCTCAATGACAGTATCAACTTGAGTAGTGTTCTAAAGTTGAGAATGGCATATATTTCCCACATTTTTTCCATTTTTTATTTAACCTTTCTGCATTTTAAAAATGTTTTTTAATAATGTTTTCAACAAAGTTCTTGGTTCAAAAACTTTTTATTTATAGACTTAATATAACTTTATAAGTATTTGCTCAAGCTTTTCATACTCTAAATTGTTAAAGAAATTATTTTTACACTTTTTATATTAATATCTATTTAAATGATTGTTCAAGTATATAAACATCTTTATTACACAATGTTAAACTATAAAACATTGGTGTAGGCATGTCACAAATTATATAATGTATTGAGTAACTCAAGTTGAAGCTAGATTTTGGAAAGTGACAGTTTTTGTTACAGTTTTTGTTTTAGCTTTAGTTTTTTATTTAACTAGGTCATAGATTGATTAATTGATTTAATATAATTCAATCAACAAGTCACATGACCTACTATTTCTTCTATTTAAGGAGAATAATGTTAGTAGTTTTTATCTTGATAATAATGACCGAGTGAAAGCACTTGACACATTGGACATTTTGGAATATTTTTTGTGGTCTATTAAAGTTTTCTACAAGCCTTTTGTGGTTCCTGCCTTCCTTCGTTGTGAGCACTTTGAAGTTCTTAGCTTTCGTGTTTTTTTTTTTTGGTGTTCCCAATTTAGAGTTTCCAATCCACCTACAGCATGTCTTTGGGATGTCTGGTCATTTTTTCCCATACCTTTACAAATTAATATACAAATTTCCCCTAAGTGCAAGCTTAGTTATGCAGACTCAGCACAGAAAGCAACTTGGCCAAGGATCAAACCAGAGAATCTCTTGCTGTGAGGCGACAACGTTAACCACTGCACCACCATGGCTGCCCACAAAGACTGATTTATTTACCAGAATTTGAAAAAAATATTTGTGGACAGTATGGCTCTGCTGAGATGTGTGCTGTTTATTTGTCTGTCTGTCTGTCAGCCACCACTAGAAAAAGCTTCCTGCTTTTACTTTAAACTCTGACATCTGGTACTTAATTTCAGCTTTTAAAATTGTTATGTGATTCTTTGGTGAGCTTCAACACCTTCACTTAGATAGGTGGATGGGGGTACAGAACCACTTTAAATAATGGTAGAATTAAGTAAAAATGGTTGAAAATTTACTGAAATTTTAAGTTAAAAGGTGACTTCTGAGGAACACTGTTGCAGGCTTCTTCAGGGAAAATGTACATGAGATCAACTATATGTAGACTTTGTGGTTCTGCTTCTTCATGGTTCTCTAGATACAACATTACCTTCTAAAATAATTTCTGAATAATGTCACACAAGCTCTGCAAGTGTATTTTATTAAGGTGTGTGTGTGTGTGTGTGTGTGTGTGTGTGTGTGTGTGTGTGTGTGTGTGTGTGTGTGTGTGTGTGTGTGCATAGTTAGGGTTACTCAGACTCAAACCCTGTACCTTAGGTACAAAAAGCAAGAGCCTAAATTCTATACCCATACCACTACTCATGATTCAAGGAGTTTTTCAACTGTCTAAAGATTTGTTCCTCTTAAAATTTGTGCTTTTCTGGCAAATCAGTGAGAATTGAATCCATTAAATAGTGATAACCATTTAAGTTTCAGTTGTCCTATCTTTCAGGAAATGCATGGTAATGCAAATCATTTTATTCTAGCAATTTTCTAAGATTATACAAGCAATATTTAAAATGTCTCCCTGGTTTTGGGCCTTTGTTCTCCCCCAGTAAATTTTAGCTTTTGCCAGATTTCTTGTGCTGCATAGTTCTTCAGGGGAAGAGAAGTTTATTGCTGGTTATGCCAAGTCTGTTTGTGTTGTTAGTAGCACAACAGGTAGTATACTTGCTTTTGATGCAAAGATGGCTGTGGGTTCTACTACCACAGTATGTAGCTGGATTGCTGATAATGTGTTATACTTGTAAAGGGGGTGGATGCTGCAGTCCTGAGAATGTCCTCTTTGGCAAATTGCAGAGATACCTAGTAACTATGAATCTGTTAGCAGTTTTCCATCCATTCCCTATTGCAATATTACTAGCTTATCATTTTTTTAATGTAACATAGGCAATTTATTCTTCAAGGGCAACAGGTACTTTATTTGTAGATGAAACAATGAAATATAAAGTTGTTTGTTAGCAGCAACATCTTCATTAGTTACAGATCTCTTTAATGTGGAATTATTTAGATGGCTTTTGCATTTTCTTTGAATGTTATTTTCAGTGCTGTTTTAAATAATGTGAGTTTCAATGGCAGAGAAGTTTTAATGCTGTCTATTTTCATTGTGAGATTGTATTGCTTTGTTTAGCAGATGTCTACTAGTGTCTGTGCTATAAAATGTAAAGGAAAAGTTTTAAATGAAATCCAAATAATCATTGTAGAAGTAAAGCAGTATGCACATTACAGTGTTTATGGTAAATGGGGTGAAATAGCCAGGTAATGGGACATGGGGGGGCTGTGTATGGGGGCCCCATTCAACCATAATTTTGTGAGGGGAAAGGGGTGGCAAACTGCACAAACTCTAGCTATGCCACTGATCAGTAGGCCATGGAGAATGACTTTTGGAGGTCCAAGCAAACTATAATATTCTTTTGCTAAGATTAGAATATTGTGTACCATTAAATGCCCTATTTTTACCACAAAACCCACATACTGAAAGTCATGAAAAACAAAATCCTAAGGTTCATCATCTTCTCCCTTCCCAGTGAACATCATTTATACACATTTCAAAAAAATGGTTACCATTTCCTACAGGGTCTGGGGCCATATTTTGGTTGCCTGTTCTTCATTTTGCATTTGAAAGTTGGTGTCGCACAATTCCATCGAGTGGGCATGGCTACATAATTATGTATGCAAATTGTATGTTAATCAGCGTACAGATCTGTACCTATTTTTCATGGGCCTTTGTCCAGATTTTTGATGTTTTCTGGTTGAGAGTTATAATTTTTACAGATAATCAACTGAATTTTTCACTTAGCATCAAGGTTCAGTAAGACATTACACTTTGTCCCTATGGGTTCACTATTTTGTTGATACAGTACCTGATGTATTTTGATGTTGGTTGCAGTTATTAATTACATTTATTATTAAAAAAGCTAGTTGTGTGAGACAGGGCCCAAAGTGAAACTTACTTGTCCATTATCCTTTCCTTAAAATGACGGATAATCTTTTCAACATAAGAAATCAACTGCTACTGATACTTATCAATTTGATAAAGACTGCCCTAGGTTTCTTACTAGCTGACTCATTTACTGAAGGATCAGCTGTTAACCCTTTTCAGTGCCAGTGGAGTCTACATCTGTTTATTCAGCTTTAGGTCTTATTCTTAAAATAAACACATAGCTCTTATAAACAAGATCTTTAACTCTCTTAGACAACAGTCTTACTATCTTCCATTTAATCCATGTCCTGTCTCATTTGCAATACCTCTAGTCTTATACAGCCTATAGCTAAAATCTTTCTGTCAATTCTGCACTGACCATTTAATGCTGATCTTTATCTGGAGAATTTTTTAAAGAATGAATTGAATTAGGTACATTTCTATTGCTGTAGCCACTGTTCAATGTTCAGTATTTTATGTTGTAAAATACAAACTCAGGGCCTTAAATGCCTTACAAAAGCTTGCCTCCAGTGCATTTGGTGTCATACACCCTTTCATCTAAGAAATCTAATTCTTGTTTGAATAAAAGAATATACCCCAGCCTTCTAATTTTTAGAGGCAAACAATTTTCCAACACCCTGTTAAAAAAGGAAAGATTTTTTTCATCAACATAGTCTTACATTTACCAATTTCCACTTTAAATTCTCCGTTTTACATACCATTTTAATAATACATCCCAGATATGCCTACACTAGTCCTAGAGTTTATACATTTATATATGACAATTAAGTCTTCCCTAAGCAGTCAATATCTAATTGAAAATAAAGATATTTCATTCAGTCTTTTAATATAACTCTTCCCCAAAACCTTTTACCTGCTGTGTAAAGTATTTCTGTATCTTTTCTAGTCTGTGAATCTGTGAATAGTTATACATACATTCCTACAATATTTGATCACAAATCTTATTATAGCTTTATAAACTGGAACTAATACTAACCTATCCCTGCAGTCAATAGTTCTGAAAATATTTCTTATTTCAAAATAACATCTTGTGGTAACATCCATCAGATGTGAATCAAAATATAACGTACTATCAATCTTTATTCCAAAATACAGCACTGGAATCAGGAACACAGTTGATTAGCAACCTCCAAAAGAACCAGAACCAAGGAAAGGTTGAACCACACACTTTATTAACAGTTGGTAAGCGCTTTTGTTTAACAAAACTTCATCAGAACAACACTTTCACACTTAAAAAACACTCAATGTGTTTGTAAATTTGTCTTTTAAAAGGTCTACTGGTTTTTCCAACATAGTAGGCTGGACACTGGTTGCACTGTACTAAATAAACCACATTGGATGTGTTACATGTATAACAGCCCTTTACATTGTATTTCCTTTTTCTTATATAAAAAGTATTTGTAGAATTTATATAAAAACATGTAGAGCAACAACCAGATTTTTTTGTACCAGAACAAATATTCTTATCCATTTTCTGATGTTTTCTTTCCAGTCTCATTTTTAAAGATCTGTCCTTTCTATATACCACTACTGGTTTGGAACCTAATTTTTCCAACAAAGCATTTTTCAAAAACAAAGCCCAATTTTTGCATATACTCTCAAAAATTGTAGAACTATCCAAGTTGAAAGTAGTGATAAAACTTAATGTATAGTTTTCATTCACATTCACAGAATCATCTCTGTTCACCATTTCCCTTCTTTGTTGACCTAATATAGGTACATAAAAAACAATTTCTCTTTTAGTAAACACTTCCTGATACACTCTGTTCAACAATTCATTAGGATATCCTCTCTTACTAAACATGTCCACCACTTTATTGGCTTCTATAATAAATTGTTCTTCTTTAGAAACCATTTTGGCAACACATACCAGCTACCCCTTGACCACAGCTTTCTATTGGTGCCTAGGATGCCAGCTGGAGTAGTGCATATAAGTGTTTGAAAAAGTGGGCTTTCTGTATAAATTAGAATAAAAGTAATGATTGTTGTAATCTTTACCTACCTCCACATCTAGAAAGGAAATTTTATCTGTATGATATTCAAAAGAAAATTCCAAAAATTCAACTGTATTATTTACATATACTAAAAATTCTTTTAATTTTTCCTCAGTGCTGGTCCAGTAAATAAAAACATCATCCACAAATCTGACATATAAGGACCAGCAGGTGGAAAATTCACTATGCAAAATATATTCTGCTTCCCACTGGGCCATAACATGATTGGAAAAACTGGGAGCACACGCAGCCCCCATTGCCACTCCAGTGGTCTGTCTATATGTTTGTCCTTCAAAATATATAAAATTATTCTTTAAGACTGCCTCCATTAATGTTACACAAGCATTTACCATGACATTACTCATTATACCAGTGGAAAAAAAGTTGTTGTTCAAACCATAATAAGCCTGTAACATGTGATATTACAGAAAAAAGGTCATGAACATCCATGGTTACAAAAATTCCTGAACTGCAATAAGTAACAATATTAAGCTTTTCTAAAAACTGCCATAAATCCTTCAAGATGTTCATATTATTTGAAATACCTTTCTTAATTTTACTATCAATCCATTGTGCAATATAATATGTCTTTGATCTGCATCCATCTACTATTGGTCTAAAAAAGGGTTTTCAAGACCCTTATGTATTTTCAGAATACCAAAATATACTTGCTAGTGCAGGTTTTTTATTTAACATAAAGTCATAGGTTGGTTCATAGGTTGGTACTAGGCTATTGGCCCTAAGGCCTATACAAGCCTAGTCATAACAATTCCCTGGATATTTCTTCCCACAATATTTATTTCCCTGGACCCCTGTCTAGCAGGGCAACTGATATGATCCCCAAGGTGAATTTCCTATCTCCCATCCAATTGTCAAGGTTCCTTTTGAAGAGGGCCAAGGAGGTGCTCTGCTTGACATCTATGGGCAGTCTATTCCAGAGTATGGGGAGTCTCTGGGTCAAGGAACCTATCCCTCCAGCATGTTTTGTTCATTGTGATGACAAGGTTTGGATCCCTAGAGTGTGTGTCTCTGAGGGATTGGAATTTCTTTAAGTGGAGCATGTCCAACAGCTCAAGGTTTGACATGGCCTTGTATGTTTGAAAAAAGAAGAAGCCGGCAAGACGATAAACCTCAGCAGATGCACCAATGCCAGACACAGTAATGCTGAAACTGCAAGTTAAAATTATGCATTGGTGCATCTGCTGAGGTTTATCATCTTGCCGGTTTCTTCTTTTTTCAAGTTTGTTTTGTTTTGCGGTATTTCAGTTTTTCTATGGCCTTGTATGTTCATAGGTTCATAGGTAGGTACTAGGCTATCGGCCCTGGGGCCTATACAAGCCCAGCCAAAAAGGCACGCTGGCTTTGCCACCCAAGAAAATTATTTTCCTGTGCCACTGTCGAGCAGAGCCACAGAGGTGATCCCCAGGGTGAATTTCCTATTTCCCATCCAATCATCAAGATTTTTCTTGAAGAGTGCTAATGAGGAGCTTTGTTTGATATAGATAGGTAGTTTATTCCAAAGTATGGGAAGTCTCTGGGACAGGAATCTCTCCCTCCGGCATGTTCTGTTTATTGTGGTAACAAGGTTTAGGTTCCTAGAGCTTGTAGCTCGAAGGGATTGGGATTTCTTTAAGTGGAGCATGTCCAACACCTCTGGGTTTGACATAGCTTTGTATGTTAGGCAGAGATCACCTCTGAGTAGGTGATATGCGACAGAGTAAAGCTGGAGTTTTTTGAGACGGTCTGCATAGGGCATCTGTTTGAGGCCAGTAATCCTCTTTGTGAGGTATTTCTGTGGCCTTTCCAGTTGTTGTAGATGTCTTGTGAGGTGCATACCAAAAGGGGCATTGTACTCTATAATGGGTCTAATGAGTGATGAGTAGAGGGGAACAATGACCTCTTTTTTTTCTGGATGAGAAACCTTTTGTGATGAGGTGTGCCACATAGAAGGATTTCCTGACTACTGTGGTGATGTGATTATCAAAGGAGAGACTACTGTCCACCTGTGTCCCAAGGTCTCTAATCACACTTTCAGTGTTAAGTATACTACCACCTATGTTGTAGTTCATGGGTACAGAGTTTTTACCAAAGGGGATGACAATGCACTTTTTGGCACTGAGCTTGAGGCCATGGCTTTGACACCAGGCATCTGTCTCAGTGAGGCCCTTTTGTAGGATGTCCACATCGTTAGGAGTTTTGATTATGGCTCCTAGTTTGCAGTCATCTGCAAACTTTGTTAGCCAAAGACCTTACTTCAGAGAAGTAGATGCCAAACAGGAGAGGACCCAGGACTGAACCCTGTGGTACTCCACTTGTCACTGGTCTGAAGTCAGATTTGGAGTCTGCTACTTTCACACTGTGGGTTCTGTCAGTGAGCCAGTTGCCAACCCATCTTATGACATAGGGATTTATACCTAGTTTAGTGAGTTTATCTATAATTCCAGAGTGGAGGATGGTGTCGATAGCCTTGGCAAGATCTAGATAGGGTGTGTGAACAACCTTACCCTTGTCTACGGCTTTGGTGACTGCTTCAAAGAAGTCTGTCAGGTTTAGGAGACATGATCTGCCTTTTACAAACCCGATCTGGGTGGGGTCCAGAATTTGGAGATTACCAATGTCTTTGTTTATAAGTTCCATGATGATACGTTCCATGGCCTTGCAGACCAGGCTCATCAGGCTAATGGGGCTGTAGCTCCCGGGGTCTGTGGTGGTTCCCCCCTTGTGGAGTGGGATAACCGTCGCTGTGCACCATTCAACAGGCACAAAGCCTGAGGTGAGGCTATGATTGAACATGGTACTTAGGTGGGGTGCCAGTTCATTTTGTAGTTCATATAGAACACAGCCTGGGATGTTGTCTGGTCCCATGGATGCTGTGTTCTTGGCCTTGGAGAGTGTGGTTTTTACTTGTGCAGCCGTGATTACGGGAACTTTGCATTCTTCCGGTATAGAGATGTACTCTTTAGGGGGTGAGAGGAGGGTAAAGTTAGCACTGAACCTATCTGCCAGATGTTGGCAATATCAGTTGGGTCTGTATATTTAGTGCCATTGTGCTGTAACTCAGAGCAGATCTGAGTGTTGCCATTGTGATTCTTGACATAGCTATAGAATGCTTTGTGGTTGTCTTTAGAATCAGTGGCAATTTTGTTTTCGTTAATAGCTTTGGAGGATTTTATCAGGGATCGCAGCTTCTTACTGAGGCTGCCCAGGGAGCTCCTCCACTTATGGGATTTTACTCTCTTTTGCAACAGTTTCTTTCTTCTGTTGTACAGTTTGTTTATGGCAGGGGACTACCAGAGTGGCTTCCTTTTTTTTGGAGGATAGCATCTTGGTTCTGTTTGGGATAGCATGATCAATGCACTCATGTAAGTGCTTATAAAGTGCAATTGTGTAGGATTCAGTAGTTGTAACTGTATTGTCCATCTGCATGGGTGTCATGAAGTTCACCACTTCTGTCTTAAGAAGCATGAAGTTGGCTTTGGAGAAATTTTTTACCATGGTTTCCTTAATGGCGAGTGGGGGCAGGATGTGGATATCTAGGGTAATTAGCTTATGGTCAGATCGGACCAATGAGGCATTGACTTCAGGTGTGGAACACCGGTCACTCGTGTTGGTAATGACTACATCTAGGATATTGTTGCCCCTGTTGGGGGTGTGGATAAGTTGATCCAGGGCATTGGAGTTTATGAATTCCAGAAAGCGTTGAGTGAAGGAGTTGGTACATGAGTAGTTTTCCCAGTTAATGGTGGTGTAGTTGAAATCACCCATTATTAGGGTGTTTGGTTGAACCCTAATATTTTCATGTACATCAAGAAAAGAGGAGTGGGAATCCTGGAGCATGGTGGGTGATCTGTAGCAAGCTACAATTTGGATTGCAGTTTTGCCCAGAGTTAGTTACACTTGGATAACCTCGGCTGCATTATGCTGAGCAACTAGCCTGGAGGTGTGGATATACTTAATGAATATGGACACACCTCCGCCTTTGGTGTTCCGGTCAAGGTTACATGGCCGAAACGTGTGGTGTGAGTTATAGCCTCGTAGTACAGGGGTGCTCTCTGGAGCCTTGAACAAGGTTTCAGTCACTGCACAGATATCAATGTTCTCCATTTTAAGGAGTGCCTCCAGTGAGTACATTTTGAGATTTAGACTTCTAGCATTGAGTAGCATCACCCTCAGTTTTTGCTTGCCTGTTCCTGTTACAGTGGTGAATTTGTCATTTGATCCTTGCCTAAAAAAGGCACTATAGGGGTGGTAAGAACCTTAGCCAGTATCCAGAATCCCAGGGGTGACAGGTGCAGTTCATCTCTGGCAAAGCATCGTGATCTGTCAACCATGTCATCCCAGGCAGACAAATACTGGATCCCTTTAGAATGGCACCAGAAGCTTAGCCAATTGTTGAAGTCAATCATTTTGTCCTTGTACTGCGACATCATTCTGGGTGATGGCAGAATGCTACTCAGGGCTAGAGTCATACCTGCCTGGGCTACAAGATTGGAGAGCTCTTCCATGTCTCTTTTCATGTAGTCCATCTCATGTTGTTCACACCAACATAGACAATGACAAAGTCATATTTGTACTTGTTGTGGAGTGACCTGAGTGCATGGGTTATGTGGGGATCCTGGCACCCGACAGGCAGCTGACAGTAACCATCTCCTTGTTTAGCCTGGTGAGTGGGACATCAGTGTGCCTGACTATAGAGTCACCTATGACTAGTGTGTGGGGTACGTTGTTTTGCCTTATTGGCTTATTGGCTATGGTTGAGTGGCACACTGAGTCTGCGGGCTATGTGTCATTTGGGTTGTGTTGGGGGGTGGAGGTTGCTTGCATTTCTGCTTTGGACGTCTCTGTTGCTTGAGCAGATTATTATTGAGAGCCTCTGTGAATGTTTTTTTTGTTTCTATGTGTGGATTTTAGTGGTGTAGATTTAGTGAGACTATGTGATGAGTGTGGTGTGGTAATTTCACCTTGTAGGAGCATGTCTTCTAATAACAAATCAATTCTATGAAAAGCAACATTAATTTCATTACGTGAAACTTGACAATATTTTTCAGTAAAAAGCAATGCATTAATTTGATACTGATAATTCACTGAAATCATAACTACCACCCCTCCTCCTTTATCAGGTTTCATTACCCTGATATCAAAATCATCAATTAATTGATGCAACAATACATTTTCCCATTCAGTAACATTTAAAAATTCAACCACATTTCTTTTATCAACTATTTGGCGAATATCAAATTTGCACATTTTCTCAAAGGTTGATATAACATTGTTGAGGGGTGGGTTAAATATACTAGAATTATTTAAATTATTCAGCGCACTCTGGTCATTAGCAAATGACAGTTTAAAATTCATTTTTCTCGTAAACAATTTTAAGTAACATATTACATCCACAACATTTGCTTTTTGTGCTTGAACAAAGGTAAAACCCTTTGAAAGAATGTCAGCATGTCCAGTATTTAATATTTTTGAAGAACAGTTATATACCTTGAAGTCGCCTACAGTATTTTCAATAATATTAAGCATGACAGTACTTACATTTGAAGTTTCATCCAAGCTTGTCACTTCATTCTGTTGTATAAAATTCTCTAAGGACTGTCCGGAAAACAAACTAGTAAAAGAATATCCACTCAAGTCATTATTTGTAAAGTTTACCTCCTGTAGTAACTGCTGGTTTGCTTGGGTCGGGCTCCTTGCTGAAAATGTGCATCCTCTTTTCTCCATGAAGGAAGCCACTTCTTCCTGTTCTGATTCTGAATCAGCTATGAATGTCGTGGGCCTGCCCCTTCTAAAGGGATAAGTTGATTTGTAACCTCCCCTGTTGTTACTTCCTGGAGGTCCCCTTTTCCCTGATTGGATCTATATCGCTCGTTACCATGCGAACCAGGTGGTGGCAGATATACTCTGTTTTGGGAATATAACTTCATATCACGTCTGATTTTGTTCATTTTACGTTCAAAGTTTTTGGTACAAAAATCATTTACTGAAGCAAAAATATTCTGAAAATCTCTGTTATGCTGACCAAATAATAAGTCCGAATGGATGCTATTATTTAGTTCAGTAAGCTTCTGGTCAAGCACCTCACTCCGTATATTATTATATTTGATCATTAGTCTCATTAAATCACACCCAGCTCTGTCAAATAATGAGTGCAATTCAATGAGGAATTCAAGGTTTGTAGCAGCTCCATTGGGGTAACGCCATAGTTGCAAACTCTTTGGTACCTGTGACAGTTCAATATTCTTCTGTACATAATTGTTTTCTAACTGGAACAGCTTATACTCAAACAAGGTTTTTTCATATACATCCCATTGGTCAGCTATAGTCACCACAACTTCTGTCTCAGTGGTGTTGTTATTCACAGCTGTACCACCAAGATTAAAAGTAAAATTGTTAATTTTACAGTCACATACATCTCTTGAGGAGATGAAGTTCCATCTATATTAACCCTCATATTTTCCCTGTTAGACACTTGAGTTAGGGGCAAACCCAAGAGTCAGGGGACATACCTTGAGTTGCTGCAATGTTATTGCCATTAACTTGTTGGGCAATAACCAATAATTGTTGACCTACTTGTAATAGTAATGCAGACACATCTACGGAGTTTTCAGGTTGCTGGTTCTCAATAGAAGTAACTCCCAACAAATTGAAACTCCAAAAATACATATAATACAGCACAGGAACCAGGAACACAGGTGAATAGCAACTTCCACAAGAAAAGGTTGAACCACACACTTTATTAACAGTTGTTAAGCGCTTTCGTTTAACAAAACTTCATCAGAACAACACTTTCACATTTAAAAAGCACTCAATATATACCCTTTTTGCAAAATCACATTAATTAAACCTTAAAGTTATATACACTTAATACATATATATAAAAGTTAAATACTATGCATAAAAAACATCATAAATGAAACCGTCAATTTAAATGAATCCTATATTTCATAAAACTGCATTATATAAAAATAATTTATATTTTTATCACCTTATGACATAATGTATAAGCTTTAACAGGGGGTAATGGAACGGGTCCACTACATATTCTCGAAATGTCATAATCCTGACGCCCACAATACCGAGCCGAAATGACCGAATGCCCATAAACCCGAGAAATCACAATTCCGACGCCCAGAATACCGAAAGCCCATAATCTCGAAAATAACGTCACAACAGCGTCAACGTGCAGACGACCATGTCAACCAACAGAAAAATCAACTGTGCTATGTACAAAACACAACCCTACCACAACGTAAACCCAACAAACACAGCAAAAGCATCACGCCTCATAAACACACATACACACTTTATTTCCCCTCACCTAGATATAGTAACACATACTTTACACATAAACATTGCTAAAATGCAAACCCAAAGTGTATACAAGAAGTGGATCAACGACATTCCTGTCACTGATATACAGCTGTAGTATATTACGTTTTCAACAGTCTTGCAATACATCTCACATACTCCAAGGACGAGTAATCATTTCTATTAGCCATTAAGCGTTGGAACTTCTCCTGGCGCTTTATAACACGCCTCCATTTTGGGGAAGGTGCACAGCCAGCTGCTAATTGCTGATGAAGGCTATCTACCCTGTTCTGTTCTCTGCTAAGACATGACATCAACGCCGACAAATCTGTAGCTCTATCTCCAAGAAGACACTTTAATCGCCGGTGCCACGCCTCTACCGAGTTCTGCGTTCTCGGCAAAGACAATGTATTCAATTGTGCAACATTCCAAAATGAGACGGGGAATAACGGTGGAAACCTGCAAACCTTACTGGACCTAGTAGTGAACTTTC
Organism: Protopterus annectens; assembly: GCF_019279795.1. NCBI lineage: Eukaryota > Metazoa > Chordata > Ceratodontiformes > Protopteridae > Protopterus > Protopterus annectens. Next base: position 698,737,401 of record NC_056741.1, read on the forward strand.
TAACTCTACCAAGCATGTACCAGTCCGTGAAATACCGGATTAATTCTTTACCTTTCTCAGGGAATGACCCCTTCAACTCTGTGAACGTAGCAATTACCTCAGACTCATCAAGAAATGGTAATCCAACCAAGGACTTTACTGACAACTGAAACTCCAAGCATTTATTATAAAGTGACCCTAACCCTAGTTGTTGAACTTTACGCCACACATTCATTCCGAAATGAAATGGACAACCCTTTGCAGTAACATCAGTAAAGTTAAGCCTGATACTTTTAATTGCTGCTACCTCGTAATCACAAAGAATAAATTGCAATGACAGTGTTAAGTCCTGGCAGGAAAATAAATGTAAAACGCAGTGCCATAACATATTATAAGCACGAATGGACTTTTTGGACATCAAAGATTAAATGAGTGGCACTGATTTACTGTAGCCACAACACTTTAATAAACCATGAATGCTATACAATTGACGACATATAGCACCTTTGCAAAAGTACGTTCCGTCCATTATTCAAATTGTTGCTACACTTAAGTCGCTCAAGTTATTAGCAGTACTGAATACAACCACCTGTGTATCTGAACCACTATCACTAGCCCGTTTAACAAGAAATTCACCATGCTTTAAAGGGAACATACTGACATCCAGTCTATCATACATTAGGTATGCGAACTACACTAGAACCCTTACACCTCACCCGACGTATTTGCTGCAGCATAGCTTTCCTATTGGGAAGACTAGGAACACAAGCTAGGGATGTAGATGCTAATGCATCCTCTATCAGTAAACATGGTGTATCCCTAGCTACAGCTGCTCTGTCGTGGAGTGATCCACAAACGCTACAGCGTTCTACCTCTATTGGATCACCGGCATGGTTGTGGGGCATAGTTTTCTTAAGCAATTCAGCTTCGGACAGTGATTCAGTTACCGTCCTACCCTTACAACTGTCACTTCTATTTAGTTTGCAACACCAGTAACGCTTGCTGCCAGCCTTACGTTCCAGATGATACACGTAACCTTCGACAATAAGCACTTCCTTACATTTCTGAGATTTCAGCCTAGGATACAACACACCTACACAACCAGGCACATCATACTGTATATTACTTATGTCTGCGACGTTATGCCGTTGAACACATTGAAGTCTGTCACTCATGATCTTATCACTTATGTTACCTGACGTGCACATCACATTCTCATGCTATTCACGAATAACGTCTTCACCGCACTTAGCAATGTTCACTTATTTACTTAGTAGAAACCGCCAACATTTCAGGCTATTCAGTTTGCACATTCTATTTAACACATACGGTATTCTGGGTGTCGGTATTCTGATATTTCGGTTATATAGGCATTCGGTCATTTCGGCTCGGTATTGTGGGCGTCGGGATTATGACATTTCGAGAATATGTAGTGGACCCAATGGAACACCTATAATTTAGTCCAGGGTGATTATATGCATTAAGAATTATTTGCCATCTTAACTTATTCCTGTCCAAGTGTTCATCCATAATCCACCCTTGTAAATCTTTTTTAACCTGTTCAATAATTAAAAAATTAAAATTATGATTAGTAAACTTTTTTATGTCTATAAAGTGCATTAGTGGATTTTTTATTTTTAATATCTAACATGTTCGTAAATTCGTCTTTTAAAAGGTCTACTGGTTTTTCCAACATAGTTGGCTGGACACTGGTTGCACTGTACTAAATAAACCACATTGGATGTGTTACATGTATAACAGCCCTTTACATTGTATTTCCTTTTTTGTATATAAAAAGTATTTGTAGAATTTATATAAGAACATGTAGAGCAACAACCAGATTTTTTTGTACCAGAACAAATATTCTTATCCATTTTCTGATGTTTTCTTTCCAGTCTCACTTTTAAAGATCTGTCCTTTCTATATACCTCTGCTGGTTTTGAACCTAATTTTTCCAACAAATCATCGTTTTTCAAAAATAAAGCCCAATTTTTCAAAAATTGTAGAACTATCCAAGTTGAAAGTAGTGATAAAACTTAATGTATAGTTTTTATTCACATTCACAGAATCATCTTCATTCACCATTTCCCTTCTTTGTTGACCTAATATAGGTACATAAAAAACACTTTCTCTTTTAGTAAACACTTCCTGATATACTCTGTTCAACAAATCGTTAGGATATCCTCTCTTACTAAACATGTCCACCACTTTATTGGCTTCTATAATAAATTGTTCTTCTTTAGAAACCATTTTGGCAACACGTACCAGCTGCCCCTTGACCACAGCTTTCTTTTGGTGCCTAGGATGCCAGCTGAAGTGCTGGTATGTGTTGCCAAAATGGTTATATATATTTATCCAATTCCCTATTCCACCAAGGGGCTTTATTTACTGTGGACCTAGCTAGAACTAAAAGGACATAGTTTACAATTAATCAATGTATATAGGTATAAAATTGTTCCATCCAGTATCTATATCTTCCTGGCATATCACTTCTTTCAAATTCCAGTTCATTAATTCCTCACTTACCTTTATAATATCAGTTCTAAAAAATGAATGTCTATTTATATCTCTGTTTTTATCTGTGTACAACAAAGGAGACTGAAAATTCCATGACAGACTATAATGATTAGACCCCAATAATCCCAATAACCCTGGTTCAAAAATAGATTTTTATCTCCTTTTTATCTAACTTTGACTAAACTATTTCCAGTACACTACCTATTCTAGTTGAATTTTCATCTAACTGTATATATCCATGTTACATCCTAGATTTAACCAATTCATTACACAGGGCATGCATTCACACCTAACATGGGGGGGGGGGTCATTAAAATCCCCTTTGATAAAGTTATAATTATTTTTGAACTTAAATGTAATTATCCTACTAAACTCTCTATTATCCTTAACACTCATAGTTGGAGGTAAAATAGCCACACCCGAAATGAGTTGTTATTAAAAATATACTAATGGACATAATCTCAAATTCTTATTTATGTTTATAGGTTCATAGGTATATACTAGACTAATGCCTACCAGGGCCCTTATAAGCCTAGCTGTGCAACCCAGACATTTTATTTTATTTATTTAACATTTGTTTACCTTGAAAGTCCGACTTGGAACAAACCAATTTTCAGCGGAGTTCTGGGGAGGAACACTTAAGATGTGTATAAATGTGATTTATATAGAGTTGATTTATTGACTGCATTTGCCCATTAAAGACATAGGTGCCAGGCCAAGGGTGAATTTCTGTTTACTCACTCATTGGTCCAAGTTGCACTTGAATATGGTTAGAGAGGAACTCTGCTTCACATGGATGGGGAGCCTGTTTCAGAGAATTTTATACCTATATACAAAATGGTTATATATATTTATCCAATTCCCTATTCCACCAAGGGGCTTTATTTACTGTGGACCTAGCTAGAACTAAAAGGACATAGTTTACAATTAATCAATGTATATAGGTATAAAATTGTTCCCATCCAGTATTTATATCTTCCTGGCATATCACTTCTTTCAAATTCCAGTTCATTAATTCCTCACTTACCTTTATAATATCAGTTCTAAAAAATGAATGTCTATTTATATCTCTGTTTTTATCTGTGTACAACAAAGGAGACTGAAAATTCCATGACAGACTATAATGATTAGACCCCAATAATCCCAATAACCCTGGTTCAAAAATAGATTTTTATCTCCTTTTTACCTAACTTTGACTAAACTATTTCCAGTACACTACCTATTCTAGTTGAATTTTCATTTAACTGTATATATCCATGTTACATCCTAGATTTAACCAATTCATTACACTGGGGATGCATTCACACCTAACATGGGGGGGGGGGTCATTAAAATCCCCTTTGATAAAGTTATAATTATTTTTGAACTTAGATGTAATTATCCTACTAAACTCTCTATTATCCTTAACACTCATAGTTGGAGGTAAAATAGCCACACCCGAAATGAGTTGTTATTAAAAATATACTAATGGACACAATCTCAAATTCTTATTTATGTTTATAGGTTCATAGGTATATACTAGACTAATGCCTACCAGGGCCCTTATACACCTAGCTGTGCAACCCAGACATTTTATTTTATTTATTTAACATTTGTTTACCTTGAAAGTCCGACTTGGAACAAACCAATTTTCAGCGGAGTTCTGGGGAGGAACACTTAAGATGTGTATAAATGTGATTTATAAAGAGTTGATTTATTGACTGCATTTGCCCATTAGAGACATAGGTGCCAGGCCAAGGGTGAATTTCTGTTTACTCACTCATTGGTCCAAGTTGCACTTGAATATGGTTAGAGAGGAACTCTGCTTCACATGGATGGGGAGCCTGTTTCAGAGAATGGGAATTCTCTGAGAAACATAGCTGACTCACCAACATGTTCTATTTATGCCTTAAGCAAAATTTAATCTAGTAGTTCAGATGCTGTTTGTTTTGCAGATGTTTTCAAGTTTCAGCAAAAGAAGGCCCAGGGATGCACTGTAGTCCAGGTAAAGATTATTTCTCAGAAGTCAGTATGAATAAAGAGACAAGACTTTGAGGTGATCAGTGCAAGACATTGTGTTTATTCCCTGTATTCTTATTGTAAGGAACCTTTGTGGAAGTTCTAGTTGCTGCATGTCTCTGGTCAGGTACATACTGAAGGGGGTATTATACTGTATGATTTGTCTGATGAGGCTGAGGTCAATGGTAGGATGTCCTCTCTGAACCTAGATGCCATGACCTTACTTATAGGCTGAGCAATATAGAATGATTTTCTTACAACCATGAACATGTGTTGGTCAAAGGCTAGGCTACTATCTACATAAGTTCCCAGATCCCTGACAAGTCACTCAACTTTTAGGGGTGTTTTATTGATGAATTAGTTACCCGGGTTTGACCAACTTCTCAAAAGGTACTATATGAATTTCTTGGTTCTGAGTTTTAAGCCATGGCTTTGGCACCAAGTGATTTGTCTGTGTTAAACCTTCCTGAAGAGTGCTCTTGTCTTGTGATGATTTAATGAGTGCTGCCTGCTTGCAATCATCTGCAAACATGATTATCCAAAGGCCTTTGTCATTGGCTTTGACATCAAAGAATTAGATGTCAAAGAGGAGAAGGCCAGCAAAGAGTCTTGACAGACTTCTATAGTGACCAGCGTCTTTGTGAAGGTGTCCACACTGATCCTAACCTCTTGGTTCCTATCTGCCAGCTAGCTATCCAGTTTAAAATAAAGGGGTCTGTGTCTAGTTTCCATAAGTTTGTTGATAGTGCCGGAGTGGACTATTGTATCAAATGCTTTAGCCAGTTCAAGATAAGCACTATGCGCTGTCTTTCTCTCATTCATTGCTTTAGTGACCTTTTCAAAGAAGGCCATCAGGTTCCTCTGGCAAGGCCAAAGTGGAATAGATCCAGTCTGGAGGTCTTCTAAGTCCTTGTTAGTGATTTCCATGATAATTATTTTCATGGCGTTAGACTTAAGACTAGACAGACTAATTGATCTGTAGTTTCCAGGATCTGTTGAAGGTCTAAACGTATGAATGGGAATGACCATCACAGTCCTTCATTGTTGTGGCACAAAGCCTGAATTTGGACTATAATGACTCCAGGTGTCCTGATATGTCATATTTTAGACTGTTCTGGAGGCATCCAGGGATATTATAGGCACCCACTGAGCTGTATTCTTGGCTTTAGAGAGTGCAGGCAGTACATGCTCCCTAGTTATGCTTGAGGTTATTTCTTGGCAGATGGCTGGGTGTGAGAGTAGAATAAAGTTGAAACAGAATTTGTCTGATAACAGGTGCATTACATCACCAGGCTTAGCGAATATGGCACAATTAACCACCAATTCCACACATTGCTGTGTGCTGTTCTTGAGATTTTTGACATAAATGAAGGCCTTATGGCTATCTTTTACCTGTGAGGTTATATTAACCTCACACTTGGCTTTGTTTGACCTAATTAACCCTTTTAGTTGCCTATTTAGTTTGATGAGAGAGTTTTTATGTTCCTGGGAATTACCCTTCCTGATTTATTTCCATAATTTTTTCCTTTTGTTATATATCTTGTTTAATCTGGAATGCCACCAGGGTAGTTTGTTTCTGGGGCTAGTTCTGGGTTTATTTTGGTTAGGTACAGCAGCCTCTATGTAGCCATTAACATGGTTGCACAGAATTTATGAGTGTGATTCAGCATAGGCTGCTGTGTTCTCGGGGTCTGGAGGGACATTGAATTTTGACAATCAACGACTAAAAGATAATTTGCCTTGGGAAGGTTCCTAACTGTTACTGGTTTTATTAGGATTACAAAGCTGATTTTGATTTAGAAAGAGATAGCTTTATTGTTAGATCTTACCATGGAGAATGAGACATTGGGGGGGGGGGGTGCAGTGTTTTTCCATCTAGAGTATGCGGTCCAGTTTGTAGGTGCCTCTAGTGGTCATATTAATTATTTTGTCATGGGTGTTTGTATTTAAGAAGTCCAGAAATCTCTGGAGATTTGAGGTCATTTAGGATTCTCAGTCTACAGAGGATAAAGTCTCCCATGAGCAGGTTGTTAGGTTGGATGGTAAGTGTCCATGTATGCATTGTTAGTGCCTTGGGACATGGAGGGTGACCTATAGCTGGCTAGGATATGGTACAGGATTTTGTCTATGGTGATCTGCAAGTAGAGGAACTCCAGTATGTCATCCTGTTTGACCAGCCTAGTGTTATGCTTGTTACTGATTTATATCAGAATACATCCACCTTTAGCCCTTGTTTGTGCAGCTAGTGGTCTGGAAGTTTGGAAGGCACTAAAACCTTACACTGCCAGTGTACTCCCTACAGCTTTAAACCATGTCTTGGTAAATGTACAGATGTCTATATTCTCAAGTGTGAAGAGGGCTTGGATGGAGTGTAGTTTCATATTTAGGCTCCTGGCATTGAGCAGTAACACCTTCGGTTTCAGATGAGTAGATTTTGCTGTGTCAGTAGGTTTGTCAATTTGGCATTGCTAAAAAGGCGCTATGAAGGTGGATAAGGTTTTAGCCAGTATTTGAAAGCCTACAGAAGACAAGAGCAGACCATCATTGGCAAAGTGACCCGGTCTTGTATGTTAATTATGTCCTACCAAGCTGACAAATATTGGAACCCCTTAGAATGGCATTAGAAAGACAGTCAGTTGTTGAAATTAATAATTTCTTGCTTATATTGTGCAATCCTCCTCGATGATGGTAGTATGCTGCTCAGTGCTAGGCTCATACTGAAACACAGTTTGAAAGCTCCATAATTTCTCCCTTTATATAGTCCAGAGAAGTATGTCTCAGGTCATTTACACCAACATGGACTATGGTGTAATCATACTGGTAGCTTTGGTGTAATGACTTAAGTAATGCATGATGTGGCGAACCTTGAATCTAGATAAGCAACTAACCATTATCTTCTCCTTGTTCAGCCTGGTTAGAAGGTCATCAGTATGTCTTACAATGGAGTCTCCTATGACGAATGTCCTGGGAAGTGTGTTTGCTTGCCTTAGGTTCTTAGTGTTTGGGCTCCATTGAGAGTTATTGTATGTGTGGTGTTAGGTGCTGTTTTTTCTGATTGCCTTTAGGTTTACTGATACGTAGCTTTGTTAATGAGCAGTCTAGGTTACCCTTGTTGTTTAGGAAGATTGCTTTTAAGTGTTTCAGCATACATTAGTCTATTTGTGTATTGTAGGGTCTATATTAGATCACCGGGCCCTTAAAAAAGTGAACGGTGATTAATCGACCCTATGTAAGCGAAAGCTTACAACTTCGAACTGTCAGAACAGCAATTTTTTTCCTAGGGAAAAAAGTCGCTCTTCCAACAACAACAACAACAACAAAAATATATACTTTAAACATTACATTAAGTGGGGGGCTTCACCCCCACACCCCCTGATGTGGGGGGCTGTGCCCCCCACACCCCCTACTTAAATATACCAACTCCGAGACCGCACTACAGTGCCGAAAACAGCAAAGTAACAAAGCGACCAAGCAAATTCTTTCCCAGGGAAAGAATTTGCTTAAAAGCCGCTTCGATATTTTGTCATTACAGGCTTTTGAGTTCAACCAAGATGCATTCAAAAGAATGTGTCTTCGGTCTTCTAATAGGGAACCTGTATAGTATGCTATGTGAGATAGGTGTTGTGTGTGGCCTTTCAACAACCTGATGCATGCTTGTATGTGAGAGTTTAGGTTCCAGTGTCGTATAAGTATACCTCTTGCATACTGTGTCTGCATGCTGTGTCTGCTTCTTTAATGATTAAGTGGTTGTCTGTAGACATGACACAATTGCTACATTGTCTCAAGATGACCATATACACCAAGCTGGCTACAGAGAAGTTAGGAAATTGCATTTCTGTCCTCTCCAGCCCTTTGACTGGTGAGATAAAGGGAGTGGTGCATTGGGGTTAGAAGGCTATTAAGGGTGCTTTGCTGATACAGAATAACAAGAATGCTTTACTGGAGCAGATTATGCTAAAGAGTACTAAATTCTACTAAATATGTAGGTATTGCCACTTGACATTGAGTTAGCTGCCCAAAGCTTGATAGCACAGAAAGGTATTTGTTGCATATTTCCTGCTTTACATGGTACAGTTTTGTGGACCATTATTTTATTTATTTGACATTTGTTTACTGGCATTGTCTGACTGGGTTTAAAGAACCCGTTTTCAGCAGAAGCCAGGGAGAAAAGCTCCACATACAGCACAGTACAAATACAGTATAATCCAATACAATACAAAGACATTAGAAATACTATACACATACAAGTTGAAAGAACATAAACTGCTACAAGGTATTACAATATATACTACACATCTAGACAGTTCTATAGAGTTAAAACATTATAGACAATAATAGTCACTCTCACCATATACGTAGCCTATGAGTAGATAGTGTCCAAAAATAGTATGAAGGTAGTGCACTGTATGACATTGATTGTTATAGTACATGAAAAAATAGAATGTTGGTTTCAGTTAGGAAAATTATAGCCAGAAAGTTAGTGATGCAGAAAGATAGTGAGAAAGCTAAGAAGAATAGGGGCATTCAGTCTTAGCAATAGCTTAAGGATATGGTATAGAAACAGAGAAGGTGTTAGGATCTTGCAGACTATGAGGGAGTGAAATGTGACAGAAGAGGAGGATGAGGCTAGTGTAGAAGAAGAGGAAGAGCTGAGCATTAGGAAGGCTTTATGCAGGAGCAGAGCCATGTATTGTTGAAATGGATTAGGCCAGGCATGGATCTGGAGATAGAGGTAGTAAATTCCATAGTACAGAGACAAGAGTATGAATACAAAGAGTGACTTGATTTTCTTGTGGGTTTTGAGATAGCCAAGAGATTTTTGCCTTCTGATTGTAGGGATTGATTTAGTGTGTAAGCTGTCACTAGATTGGCTAGTGGTGGGCAGGCAATAGGCTTGAAAATAAGGTTGTGCAAGGTGGATAGCTGAACAAAGGCAAATTGGTTGGGGAGTTCAAGCCAGTTTAGTTTGAGTATTGGTTTACAGTGGTGTGTGTTGTGTGATATTTAGAGTCTGTGGCAAACTCTGCAACTTTGTTGTAGCACTGTTCCATCTTGCTTAAGGTAGAAATTTGTAAGTTAGTTAGGACAGGGGCACCGTAAAGGAGGGAGGGAAGTAAAAATGTTTTTGCAAGGGTAGTTTTGGTTGCTGCAGTAAAGAAATATTTGTTTCTATATAAGAGTCCCAATTTTTGATAAGTTTCCTTTACACTTTGCTGTATATGGGGGTCAAATGAAAGTTTATTGTCAATGATAACTCCTAGAAGTTTGGTTTCCTGCACTATTTCTATGACAGTGGTGCCAGATGAAAGGATGTTGAAATGATCAGTGACAGGGGAGGAGTTTTTGGGGTGAAAGAATGCTAGTTTAGTCTTCTTTGGATTAAGAAAGAGTTGGGCATTTCTTAGCCAGGATTCGACTGCAGTAAAGGACTGTTGAGTTTTTGAAAATAGTTCTGGTAGTGATCGAGCAGTACAGATTATGGTGGAATCATCAGCGTATTGAATAAGGGTTCCAGGTTGACAGGCAGTGTGAAGGTTTTTTGTTAAAATATTGAAGAGTAGGGGTCTGAGGATGGAGCCTTGAGGGAGTCCAGTAGGGTTATGCAGAAAGGACGAGAGTTCATTGGACCATTTCACTGCTTGTTTACTATCCTTGAGGTAGCTCTGAAACCATTTAACTGTGTTATGTGAGAAGCCTAAATTAGATAGTATGTTCAAAAGTAAGGGGTGAGACACTGTGTCAAAGGCCTTGGAGAGATCATGAAATACTGAGGCAGTATAGCATTCTGCATCTCTGGCTTTGTTCACGGTGTCTGCAAAGGATAATAGAGCTGTAGCTGTGCTGTGGCTGGGTCGGAAGCCATGTTGGGTTTTGGTTAAATGTTTTGCAATAGATATTGCATTACCTGCTGATGGATACCCCTCTCTCGAGAATTTTGGATATGGGTGATAAGATATATATAGGATGGAAATTGGATGGTTCAAAAGAGTTGCCTCCTTTGTGGATGGGGGTGATGTGAGATTGTTTCCATATGATATGTACTTCTGATTCAGATAAAGACCTATTTAAAAGGATACTGATTGAGTAGTTGATTGGCAGCCAGTTTGAGGTAGTGTGGTGGAAGATTATCAGCTGAAGTGGAGCAGGGTTTTAGTATTTGTAGCAGTTTCTTAATGGTATCAGTGGGTATGGACTGAAATGGGAATTGGGTTTATATGACATTTTTTTGAGTAGGGGGGGTTATTAATGACAGGCTTAGAAGTAGTTGATGGTCTAGTGTTGGTGTCTGAACAGGTTGAAGGGTGGAGGGGTCGAGTATTAGCGGTGTCAGTTAGTAGGTCTGGTATTGATTTTATGAAGTGCTTGTTAAAGTTTTCAGCTATTTGTGATGGAGGGGTTTCAGGTGATAGGGTGTGCTCTCTGTTTTTTCCAAGGTAAAGTAAAGAAGATATGGCGTGCCAACATTTATTGGGGTTGATTTTATGCTGGAGTTGAAGCTGGGAATAGTATGACTTCTTATCTCTGTTGATTAGTTTAGTCACTTTGTTACTTAGTGTTTTGAAATTGACATGATTTTGTTAATTTTTCTTTAGTATCCAGGTTATCCTGGCTAGGTCCCTTTGCTACATCAGGTGTTTACATTCCTTAAATGGCCATGGTGCTGAGTTCTTTTTGATTCTTTTCAAACAAATGGGAGCTGGTTTATTAAGTATGTAAAGAAAGGTGTTATTAAAGTATAGTACAGTATCAATAAGGGGTAGTTGTTTAAGGGGTGTCCAGTCTATTTCATGTAGAAGATTGTTGAATTTATGCTGACAAAAATTAGTCAAATTCCTAACTGATTTTACAGTGTGTACTCTTAGTTGTTGGGAGGTTGTTCTATGGGAATAAACTGGCAGATGATCACTGAGGGAACTAGACAGTGTACCGGAAGAGGGGTAATTGGTGGGGTGAGATACTAGGATCCAGTCTAGGGTGGATTGGCAGGTAAAATATTTGCCATATCTTGGTGGAGTATTGATAAGCTGAGAAAAAAATAGAGATTTATACTATTTGTGGGGGAGTTGGAAGCTATGCTTTGCCAATCTATATTTACATCTCCTAGGATTATTGTTTCAAGGTTTATTGTTTGGGAGGTCCAGGATAAAATGTTTTCGTATATTGTGACCTGGTGGGATATATATTACTGTTATGCAGATCCTTTTTGATGTGTTGTGGTTCAAAAAAGAGATTACTATTTCAGCATTAGAAAAGATGGGTATATTACTGGTATAGGGTGTGATATTGAATGTAGAGGGATATAAAAGGGCTATCCCTCCCCCTTTTTTTAGATCTATCTCTTCTGGTTATTGCAAAGTTTGGAGGTATTATTTCTGACTCTTTTACACTGGAGTTTAGCCATGTTTCAGTAAGGGCTAGTATGTCAGGTTTATTTTGATGAACCAAGGCATGCAGTGGGGCTATTTTATTACATATACTTCTAAGGTTCAGTGTAGGTATATTTAAATCTTTGGGGTTAGTCTTGTGGTTAGGATTAGAGGATGGGCCTGGGTTAGGATGTATGTCTCCACATTTGAGAAGATAAGTAATGAGGAATGAGTACCAGGAGAAGTGTTTTTTATTCGGTGTCAAGTGTGGTTTCATAGGAGGTGAGGATGCCAATCTGTGGCTTAAATAATATGGGAAGGTGTAGGGAAAAACCTGGGAGGAGATATTTAAGAAGCTGCATTGCTTATTGGGGAGATGGTTGGAGGAGGTTGTTGATGTGTATTTGTGTGTGGGGGTATGCAAGGATATAGTAGTGAGGTTGAGAATTACAAGTAAAGAGGTTAGGCAGGTTAGAAGGAGCATGTCAACTGTAATGGTGGGTTTAAAAATAGTAAATGTGATATTTATGTGTTAAAATGTACTATCAGATGTAAACAGAGGTCTATATTATCTAGTGATATCTGAGCAGCTTAAGGTAACATTGGAAGTGTTTTGACTTTAGAGTGGGCTTTGATAATGTGGTTAGGTGTTTTGCCTTGTGGTTTCAGATAAGGAGGGGTGGGGCAGATGTGGTTTGTCAGTAGTAAAATTATGGTGCAGTGTTAGATTGATGTGTGTGTGTGTGTGTGTGTGTGTGTGTGTGTGTGTGTGTGTGTGTGTGTGTGTAGTAAAAGAGAAGGTGGTAAGCCTGGAGTTAATGTAAGATAGTTTGAGATGGTGATTGTATTGTGATAGTGAAGGACAGTAAGATGCCAAGAAGTATAGTAGGGGAAATGACAATTCAAGGTGATGGATGTAAGAGGAAGCAGATACGTTTGGTTAAATAAAAGTAGATAAAGTGTTAATGAAATGTGGGTGTGGACAAGGTAGAGTTGTATATAATTGGATCATAGACATAAGGGGGAGTGGCTTGCTTGGAATATGAGTAGAGGTACTGGGATGGGTGGGATATGGAAGCAAGTTAGGGGAGTGGAGTGAGCGAAGTGAATGGAGCAGGAAGACCCGCTCCCTGATGGTTTATTACCAAAAACAATCAGGGAGGTAGAATGTTCATAGATACAAAGACAAGGTCTCCAAACTTTAAATACTTGAATTGGGTCACAGCACTTAATTTTATGGTTATGAGCTTTTCCGAATCTTTGCAGGGATCTATTACACTGAAAAGAGTAAAATATGCTGAAGTGTTAATTTAGCTTCACCTTCACCAGTAAAAGGCCTGTGAGAGTGGTTGTGTAAATGATATCCTTCCAGCAGATGCAACACTACAAAACAGAACACACTAATGCATGACTTAACAAATTAAGTTATTAGTTTGTCTTGAAAACTGCTTTACATAGATTTAGCTCAATGTATTGTTCCTTGTGAACTTTTGCAACTGCAGGTGAAATTCAGCTGTGCAAGTTCTTTAGGTAGTGGGATATGATAACTTTTACAGCAGCTGTAGTCAGACTGGGAGAGAGAGAGAGCGAGAGAAAAGTTAATAAGGATTGCTTGATGGTTGAACTGGACAGGTAAAATACCATTTTTCTATACTCAGCCACATTAAGTAATGTTTGGCAAACAAGGGTAGTGCACTATGTTTCACAGTTGTGCATTTCTGCTTTCTAGCCTTTAAACAGGAAAATAAGAAAGCTAACAGGAGACATTTGTAGGTATGTAAGTCTGGGATTACTAAAAACAAAATTGGTGGCTTCTACATTATAGAAGGACAGAAAGAAGAATAAACTAATGAGGTATGTGTTTACATGCAAGTGAGGGGTTCTATAGGGACATATGATTTCTAGGTGTTTGCTATAGTAAAGGGCACTTCTTACTGCCGCTGCGCATAGAGCACCTTAGTGCCAATACATCAAATTTATAGCAGCACAGAAAAAACAGAGTGCTTTGTGTGTTTACCAACTCAGATAGTCCAGGCAAACATATTCTGTCACAAGATGAAAAAACTCAGTCCTCCTATTGTAAAAAACAGAGTAGAAGAGACCCACAAGTGTAATGCTACCCAAACAATAAAGTGGAAATCCCTTGCTGAAGGTGATTTCAAGACAGTCTTACAGCAGTAACAGTGAGAGGAAGAACATGTTTTACAAAAATACAGTGAAATGAACAAACAAAAACAGAAAACAGTATTGATCAGTCAAAATATCTTAACTTCAATAAATTAGAAACGGATGTCTCATTCTCATAAATAGACTGCCTACCACCTTTCTTCTCTTCTCTTCTCTAACACAGTGGTATGCTGAATATCCTGGTAAACATAAACAGGAATTTCTTTCAGAGAACCACCCAGGGTGACAACCTATTGCAAGTAATACTGAATTGCAATATGCTGTTTTCCTTTATTAAAGAGAACTTAGATTTGGGTGTCCTGTCTTCAAAATGTAAACAATGTATAACAGAAATCATATACTCAAAAATGAATGAATGAATGAAATATTCTACTAGATCCTGTTTACATCGTAAGAAATGTCATCAGCAAAATGCTTGATAACTATAAAATACTCTCTAAAAGACTTTGTATCTATGAAAGACAAAATCATGTTCAAACCATACTAAGACAAGATATGGGTATGGTTTAGTGATACCGCAATACTGTGCTTCATATCTGATTATAAATTGCTTTACTGTTCAAACATCATTAGAAAAGTAGATTTGAACATAGTAATAAGCATTTTTATTTTTACAATAGGAAAATGACTTTTATGGTGTTTAGAGTTTCTAACACATTTTAAACATATCTTGTGCAATGTGTGTACACAAATTAACATCAATAGAAAATAATAAGGTATTGTTTGCGATCTCTAAATCTTACCCCCCTGGTCAATTAACTTTATAAATACCTTTTGTTAAGACAGGCATATCTATATAAGTCTGTATATTAATTCTCTTTTCAGGAATGTTTGAATCTTTTATTGGTAGAAGTTTCAGTATCCATTCTCAAACATTCAAAGTTGCTGTAAATTTTCCTTAATATTTTTTTTATTGTCGCCATGAAGAAATGATCATCCTCTTTGCCTCAATCAAACTCCTCATGTTGCTATATGACCTTAAAGCAACATGTTGTTAAAAGTTTTTCCACATCTCTTACAGTTTTTGCTATAAGCAGGGTAGTGTATTTGTTTCCATTTACATTAGAATAGTTACCTTCTTTTACTATTATTTTTGCAAAGTTTCCTGCAATGGATTACACAGTATAGCTATGGCTTCTGCTTCACCATCATCAAAGGACTTCAGTAGCATTTTGGTATTTTCTGATGCGACCTGTAACTGCTTCCTCAAAAAGTCATATCCATTCTTTTAGACTAATTTCACTTGCTTGCCTTTTAGCCCTACACCATTCGTGCCTCCTGCCATTGGATAACACAGTGTAGTGAAATATAGGGGCAGACATTTTCATCTGAAATCATTCTCTTTCTCAGTTACACTCTGTTGTTCAAACATGCCTTTAACAGGTCTTACTTTCTCATTTTTGTGTGTACAACACTCTCCAAACGTTGACGTCACAGCTGTAAAACTATCTCTTGTCATCACCTATGAAGAGGGACATATTATAATCATTTAGTGCATGCTGGCCTACCACTGTAAGTAGCAATATAATCTTCTGAGCATCATTGTCTTCATCCAATCCAAGTGTTTGCAAGTAAAGTTCAAAATTATATTTGAAAGCTTTGCTAACTCAGCTGGTGGCCATGCACCATTCAGATTCTAACTTGTTTTCTTACCTTTTTGTTTCCAAATGGCACTGTGTAATGATGGGATGCATATGTTGTTTCAGAACGTAGAGTTTTACTGTTGTAGACAAAAAGTCTTGAAGTTTACACACTGCATGTGTTTACACATTGTGTTATAATACTTCCAACTAGATACAACTCTCCGTATAAGCAATTAATTCCTTATTCAGGTTTCCAAACTTTTTAGTGCATCAGCAAAAGGTTTTATCGTTAGTCTTAACAGAGTTTGAAAAATTAAAACAGTTCTCACTCACTTGCTCTCATACAAGCCACAACTAACTCCTACAGCAACCCCGCACATAGACACCACTACCCACAGTGTTTACAAGCTAAAGGGGAGATGGAAGTAGGTTGCTAGTTCCTCCTTCCATAGCTCACATGTAGCCACTCACACCTACAGACAATTTAGAGTACCCAATTCAGCTTATGGGATGTGGAAAGAAACTGGAGCACCTGAATTATCATTATTATGACTGCCTGTCTTCTGCTTGCTTTCTTCCTGCATCACTTATGTTGTAATTTATACCACTATATAGACTTATTTTACAGAACACCAAACTTTTTTTATTTAATATTTCCGATTACATCTGAGAATCACATTGTTTTTTCACCATTTTATGGTGCTGATTTGCTTTATACTTACTAAAAGTCCATACCTTTGTGAGCACAATTGCTCTTTCAACCTTCCTTCTAGTCTGCAATGTTTTTCTAGAGCTCTCTTAGCCTACCAAAATGTCAGCATTAACCCCATATACAAAACCCCAAGATCACACTACAGTGGGGAAAAGGTATATTTCCTTATCCCCATTGTACCATGCTTTGTTAAACTGATTTTTGCGAAAGTGCACTCTACCTACTGCATGTGTTTGGAATGTGGGAGGAAACCAAACCACCTGGAGAAAACCCACATGACCACAGGGAGGACATGCAGACTCCATACAGAAGGCACCCCAGCCAAGAATCAAACCAAAGAACCTCTTACTGTGAGGCAACAACGCTAACTGCTGCACCACTGTGGCCATATATACAGAGAAATCAATGCCTTTAACAGTTTGTACCCTGGGCATCCACCCACTTTACCTTGCCCATCCTATGCCTTTGATCGGTTTAATATAGACTTCTGATAGGCGATCTATGCCTGACCTTTAAAGCATCCTCTGCTCCAGCTCCTATGGATCTCTTGCACATCTACAAAGTAAATGGCATTACAAGCACCTAATTTAGGGGCCACATCTGCAACATAAATAAGACATGTTGGAGGGATAGATATGTTGTTTTGGGGGCTTCCCCTTCTCTGGAACAGGTGTCCCATCCATGTCTTTACTAGAAAAGCTCACTCAGACTCTGCCATAGATTGCTGTGAGGGAAAAGTTAGTTTGTTTTTGCTTTCTTGTAATTTGTATAGTGTAGTGTATTTTCTTTATACTTTGTTTTACTAGTATTCTGCTTTCAACTGCATATTTAAACAAGGAAAGAGACCACAGCAGTGCCTTTTGTGAGTCATACAGAGAACAGGTCAATTAAGATAAATTACCTGTGAACTGAGGGTGGAGCTAGGAACTAAACCTTCTATTCAAGGGTAAAATACAATATTTTAAGGCTTTACTGGAAAAAGCTCACTCAGACTCTGCCCTAGATTACCATGAGGGAAAGGTTAGTTTGTTTTTGCTTTCTTTTAATTTGTATTGTATTGTATTTTAATTTGTATTGCTTCATTGACCTTTTGTTTCTGTATTGTGGTGTATTTTTTTATAGGTTCATAGGTTTATAGGAGGTTACTAGGCTAGCAGCCCTAGAACCCTTCCAAGCCTAGCCATATTAATCCCGAGATGCCTCATTTGTCTTTGTTTAGATGGACATAATTCACAGAGCGTGCCTATGATAAACACTGACTACCCTTGTCTATGACAGACATGGAAGCCAACCCTGAGGTGAATTTGTGGTTTCCAATCCATCTGTCCAGGTTGAACTTGAAAAGGGTCAGCAAAGAGCTCAGCTTCATGTGAATTGGAAGTTTATTCCAGAGTAGTGAAAATCTCTGGGAGATGTATCTGTCTCTCCAGCATGTTCTGTTAATGTCACAGGCTAGGTTAAGTTTCCTAGAGCAAGTAACTGTTGTACTGTTTGACTTGCAGATGTGCAGCTTATTCATCAAGGCAGGGGGCAGGGACTGCCCTGTAGGTCAGACACAAGTCACTTCTCAGCAGCCTGTACGATACACAGTACATTCTATCAACATAAGTCATGGTTTGGAGGCCCTGTATTTTCTTGGTAAGAAACCTCTGTACTCTCTCCAGCTGCTGCAGGTGTCTGGTGAGGTACATGCAGAAGGGAGCATTGTGCTTTTTTTTTCTTTCCTGTTTGGAATAAACGCTGCATTTTACCTCAACGTTTCCAGGTTTTGGATTTTTTTACTACTGCAATGTAGAAAATGTCTTATGTCTACTGACAACCAGCTAATTCTCAAACAATTTGATAAAGTGTGTGAGAGTTGTATTTATACAATGCCACTGGAAGCAAAGCTCGCACATAAAAGAATTCCTAATGTCAATCAGGTTGTCAGTAGTACAAACACACACTGCACCCATCACACATGGTTCAAATCAGGCACATAGACCCACATATGCTGAGACACTTAAATGTAACCTTCCTAAACCCAAAAGACCTCCTAGATGAAGTACACATAGCAAATACCATCAACAGCCCGAATGCACTCTTTCAAAACAACATGCACATGAACACATACAGACACATCTCATGGAGCCTCTACTTCTAACCCCATAAGACAAGCCACCACACAATCCAACATTCTGATCATTGGAGACTCCATTGTGAGACACGCTGATATCTCTCTCACCAGGCTGAGTAAGGAGAAAGACACAGTAAGCTGCTTATTGGGGGCCAGGATCCATCACATTATGCACACACT
Organism: Protopterus annectens; assembly: GCF_019279795.1. NCBI lineage: Eukaryota > Metazoa > Chordata > Ceratodontiformes > Protopteridae > Protopterus > Protopterus annectens. The sequence continues at coordinate 698,756,040 of NC_056741.1, forward strand.
CAAGTCATTTAATTACAAGTAACAGTATGACTCAGTCATAGTCCATGTGATTATAAATGACCTGAGACATACTTTCCTAGACTATATGAAGGCAGACATCATGGAGCTCTTGAATTATGTGTGTCAGGCTGGTATGAGCCTAGCAATGAGCAGCATTTTACCTTCTCCAAGGATGATGCCACTGTATGAAAATGATATTTGTCAACATGGAAGGAAAAGGTCAATAGACCACACTGCTTTTGCAGGGATTGTCTGCACTTCTCCCCTCAAAGCTTTTGAATATTAGCTAAAACACTGTCCTCCCCATAGTGTCTTTTTTAGGCAAAGCCAAACTGAAAGTACTTCCAAAATAGAAAATGAAAACCGAGAAAATCTAAAGGTGTTACTGTCCAATGCCAGGAGCCTAAACAGGAAACTCCACTCTTACAAGCTGTCTTCACCCAATGAATGCTGACAGTCACTGAGACATGGTTTAAAGCTGTGGAGGGCACACCGGCAGTACAAGGCTATAATTTCTTACACACATTTAGACCAGCTACTACACCAACAGGGAATGAAAGTGGAGGTGTCTCGATTTACATAAAAAATAAATATATCTCAAGGCTGGTCAAACAGGACAGTGCACTTTATCTTCTCTATGTTCAAATCACCTTAGGCAAAATTCCATATCAATTCCTTGCAAGTTATAGGTCCTCCTCTATGACCCAGGAAACCCAAAGCATTTATTTAAGCTTATTGGAAACAATCACCCTCCAAACTAATACCATATTCATGGGCAATTTTAACTAACCAGCTATTTACTGGGAATCATATAATGCATTAAACATGCAGGCACAGAGATTCTTAGATTCTGTAAAGACAACATCCCTAGACCAGATTGCCAATATAACAGAGAAAACGAACATTCAAGTCCAAGGAATTGCCAGGAGCCTTGCGTATATAATTCTCTTTATTTAACAATATACCAAACAGTTCATTGAGCGCTTTCATCTGACTACAGAGATTTCATCAGAACAGTGTTAGTTGACTAAAGCTGACTTATATACCTTTCTACCCGCCCTAACTGATCAATTAACTAATTAAAATGCATATACGCAAGGCTCTTGGCAATTCCTTGGACTTGAATGTTCGTTTTCTCTGTTATTTGTGGTTGAGGTCTGAGGTTTACTTTCACTACAGATTGCCAATATGCTGACCAGAGATGCAAACATACTGGATCTGGTCCTCACTAGTATTGAAAAGTGCTGCACATTCAGTAATGCAATGTCTTCTCTGGCAAGGCTAGACCACAAAACAGTCTCCTTTCAAGTCAGAGTAAAATCCAGAATCCCAGCTAACTCTGGAATGTTCATGAACTACTCTAAGGCTAACTTACTACTATTAAGTGATAAGTGGCAAAATTTCCAGAATCCATAAACCCTGAAAACTCTGCTTCCTATGTGGAACTGTTGAAAGAAACCCTATATGAGCATGTTAATAGCTGCATAGAGGCAGCTGTACCTAACAGGAAGAAGTAGAGAACTTACTCAAAAAACAAGCCACCCTGGTAGAATTACAACATCAATAAGTTATATAACAGAAGGAAGACAATCATGGCAAAAACTGAGAGCATAACACCCAGCAGGATAAAAGCACTCTCATCAAACTTAATAAACAACTAAGAGGACAAATAAAGTCTTCCAAAGCCAAATTTGAGGTAAATTTCACCTCTCAGGCCAAGGACAACTACAAGACATTCTTTAGCTGTGTCCACATCTGCAAAATCAATAAACAGTCGTGTGCAGAACTCATTGTTAATAGAACCAACTATATTGAGCCAGAATATATAGCAAACCTACTGGCAGACAAATTTAGCTCTAACTTTACCTATCTCTCCCCCTCAACCTCCCCTCAGGATGTACCATCAAATACTACTCCCCACCTTAACTATTACCAGGGAACAGGTGCTCCGTGCTCTCTTTAAGGTCAAGAGCACTGCATCAATGGGCCTAAACAATCTCCCAGGATGCCTTCTAAATAGCATGAAACATGACCTAGCAGGCCTTCTGAAATTGCTATTTAACTATATCCTTCAAACAGGCTCATGCCTCATGAATTGAGAACAGCAACAGTCATCCCTCTGGCCATAGTTGGTCCATCTACAGACCCATAAGTCACTAGTCTTATATGTAAAGCCTTGGAAAGAATTATCATGGAAATGATCAATAATGAATAAGGAATCCTCCAAACACTGGTCCCAGCCCTTTTTGGTTTTGTCAAGAGCAGGTCATGCCTACTCAACCCGGTGGACTTCTTTGAGAAAGTCACCAAAGCAATAGATGACAGTAAAATAGTTCACACTGCCTACCTTTACCTGGCCAAGGCATTTGACAAAATATGCCACTCTGGTATTGATGACAAACTCAGGAGGTTAGGTATAAACCTTTATGACACCCTGTGGATAACCATCTGGAACTGGGGAATGCATCTTTGCAAAGAGGCCAGTCAAAAGTGGGCCTCTCATGGATCTGTCCTGAGACCCCCTCCTTTTTGGCATTTACTTCTTTGAAGTCAAGGCCAAAGTCAGGGGCCTCTGGCTGACTAAATTTGCAGATGATGGCAAATTAAGAACAGTCATAGAATCTTCCACCAACACTAATGTTTTCCAGGAAGGACTGACACAGACAAATAACTTGTGTCAGAGCCATGGACTAAAACTAAATGCCAAGAAATGCATAATAGTATCATTCAGGAAGTCATCCACCTCTGCTTGCTATCATATTGACAAAACACCTGTAAGAGTTGACCTAGTAGTCAGGCACTTGGTGGCATACACATAGTAATCTAGCCTTTGACCATCAGTTGTTTTCAGTACTTAGGAAATTATTCTGTGTTGGACAACTTATAAGCAAATGTACAGCATCTAGGTCCAAGGAGGTCAGACTTCCTCTGTATTCAGCATTCATTAGACCTATTACTGAGTACAGTGCCCCATTTGGTATGTACCTAACCAGGCACGTCCAACAATTGGAATGTCCACAGAGATTCCTTACTAAAAGAATACAGGGCATAAGTAATATGTTCTGTGCAGACCACTCAAAGCCCTATTCCTGTATTCTGTTTCCTACAGGCTGTTAAGGGGGATCTATGCCTGGCATATATGGCATTGTCAGACCCCACCCTGACGGACCTCCTGCATATCTGTAAAACCAATAGTACCAAAATTACCCATTCTAAAAACTTAAACCTTTCCTGTGATATAAATAGGACCTGCTGGAGAGACAGGTATGTATCTCAGAGAGTACTACATCTCTGGAACAGACTTCCCATCCATGTGAAGCAGAGTTCCTCCCTAACCCAATACAAGTATAACTTGGACAATTAGATTGGGAACAGGAAATTCATCCCTGATTTAGCACCCATGTCTGTAATGGATACAGGCAACCTATAAGTAGTTCATCTTCTAGACCATTGCTTGCAAATGTTTCATCTCACAAGCCTCTAGTTAGATTTATGAAGGGTACCAGAACTTGTCAGAGATTTGGGAAACATTGCTAGGCTTAAAAACGCCCATGTGGTCATTAGCCTAGTGTATATCTATGAACCTATATGGTATCAAAACCTGCAAAATATATTTGAACTATATAGCGAGACTTAAAAAAGCCTTTAGGATTTTAGCCTTGTAATTACCTATGATTCTATGACTCTATGATCATTAATGCAGATAACAGGAATCCTGTGGATGTTACATGTGTGGATGTCACCAATATTCCTCACATCAACCCTCACAGGACATTGGCAAGAAAATTAAAGTTGGGGATTAAAATGATTCATAATGGGGGAGCTGATGAGGAAGCAGAAGCTGGCAATTAAGAGAAACTGTCTTGAGTAAAGTAAGCAATCAGAGTCAAATATGATCTTCTTTAATATATTTGTGTCAGATATCACATTAGGATTACAGAACATCAGCTTATTTACTGATGACTCCAAGATATGCTCTATAGTCATGGGGAAATGGAGACAATCTCTTAGACATCAGAAGAACCAAATACATTCATTGCAGAGTTTACTTTTTATTGGTGAATTAATTCATTGTTTGGGGCTTTCTAGAATAGTAGTCAATGGTTGAGGATAAAAATTCATGCTGCATGACTATTTAATTTAGCTTGAGTGGGCCTTCAAACATCACATATCCTTTATTGAAATTAAGTGTTTTTTCATTGTAAAGTTTATTACTAAGGGCATGGCATCCATGTCAATAGATATATTCATTCCCCTATATTCTGCACTCATTAAGCTGATCATTGAGAATAATGACCCCTTCTGCATGTACCTGTCTAAACATTTGATACAACTGGAATGCCCACAGTGCTTTTTACAAAGAAAATCAAGGATAGAAATCATAAAAACTATGCAGATTGTGTCAAAGCCTTGTCCCTCTTCTCATTATCATATTGGTTACTAAGGCGTGATCTCTGCCTTGCATACAAAACCTTAACTGACCATACCCTGTTACTTGATTTTATGACTAATAATAGTTTATTAATATGTTCAGATCTGTTCCAAAATCATCATTGATAGAGGTACTATTCTCTAGATGCTTGTGCAGAGTACAATTAGATAGATAAGTAGCAGCTTGGATTTAATGCAAAAAAAAGTGCAAGGTTAGGCATTTGGTAAGCAATTGCTAGGAAAACAAGAATATTTGAAAAGCTGATAATAGGGAAAAGACAGGAGGACAAGCACCTGGGAATCATAATAACCCCTAAACAGAGCTCCTCATTAGCGCTCTTCAAGAAAAATCTTGATTGGATGGGCAATAAGAAATTCACCCCAGGGATCACTTCTGTGGTTCTGCTTGACAGGGGCATGGGAAAATAATTTTCTTGGGTGGCGAAAGCCAGGGTACCTTTTTGGCTAGGCTTATATAGGCTCTAGGGCCTATTGCCTAGTACCTACCTATGAACCTATGAAATCCTGTTGTCATAATTAAAGGTAGGATAACAGCGAATAAGATGCTGAGTGTGCAGCTAAACAAGATAATTTAAAACTCTATGAAAACTTAATTCCACTTGCACATGACACAGGTAAATAAAGTTGTAGCTAGATTACTCTATCCAGTTGTGATGACAATAAAAAAAGGAAGATATGGTGGTAGAAAGCAAATAAGAGTTATCTTTGTGTTGTAGTGAATGAGAGACCTCAGAAATTAATGAATAGTTGAGAAATGATATAAACAAAGAACTATATTTGCTTGACATGATTGCTGTTGGTAATTTAAAATGATTATACAGAGTGGAATGTAAAGCGTGAAATTAATTGTAATTTCTTGTAGCTAGTTGTTAGCTTTGTTTCTGATATTTTTTTTCACTTTTGGCTAACTAAAGTATATTTTTACATTAAGAGGACTAGGCCTGCAATTCTAGTGGCAGAAGAAAGGTAGCCTAGTCTGTCTGAGTTGGGAAACACATAAGGGGGCTTAAAGTGACAACATGTTGTAGCTAGTTGGTACCTTTTCCCTTTTGGCTAGTCAAAGTATGTTTTTACATTAAGACATACATATTCACAAACAGGCACAGCACAGCCACCCAGCATGCAACCATCGTTCTATACGTAGATGACTCCTCCCTCATATATTCAGCTTCCTCCCTACCAGAACTCAATAATCTTTCCAAAACATTGAAAAATACCTCTGAGACTCTCAACTCATACTCAATCCAAATAAAACAAAGCTTATTATCTTCACTAATATCAAAGTTCCTGATAACTCTCCCCCTTTACTATCTACTCCACCAGTAACTCTAATATTGAACCTGTCTAGCACACCAAACTTCATGGAGTCAAAATTGTCAACAACCTAAAATTTGACAAACACCTCGCTCTTACTATCAAAAAGATCCACATTAAGTTAGGCTCATTATACAGAGTCAAGTCATACCTAATTATGGCTACTAGACATTCCATAGCCAGAACACATCTACTCTCTACCCTTCTATATGCCTTACCAATATTCAATAATCTCAGAAAATCAGATTTAAATAAACTGGAGTCCTGCTAAAACAAAATTGCAAGATTCGCTACTAATCTCCCTTACATATCACATCACTGCACAGCACTTCATAAACTAAATTGGATTGAACTACTCAATCTCCTATACCTCAACCAACTAACTTTCACTCATTTCATCTTCCACCATCCAGACAACTATCTAGCACTCAAAAGCTTAGTGCAACCCTACTCAAACAGCAGGCCACTAAGATCCTCCAACAAATTAGTACTCAATGTAACTAAATCTAGTAATTGTTATGGTAACTCTATATTCTCCTACCAAATATCTAAGCCCTGGAATTCCATGCCTCAGACAATACTAAATTTTAGCAACACATCTAGATTTAAACTACTGCTTAAGGAACACCTAACCAAAAACTGGCTTTGCTCCTACACTAATCCAGGAGGGTCATTCTGTCCTTCCTTGTTCTTACAACCACAATATTTCATCCCTTACTAAATTCTAACACCCAAACTATCCCTTCTATCACATAATTCCAATTTCTCTCTACCTATCTCAACCTCACTACTGTTCCTGTCTTTATCCACCTATCTCAAGCTTCCTACAGTTTCATCATATTCCCTCCTTCTTGTACTTCATCTTAATATTGCCTTAGCTATCATTGTTTAGAACACGTAACACTAGCATAGCAACAATCAGTCATAATCTTGTTCATATGCCATACATGTATCTCATAAATATATACACCCAAAACCATGATATTGATCTACTGATCAGTCATTTCTCTATGATGGTACAAGCTATGTCATGCTAGTTTATTTATTAGCTTTTTTTCCACTTTATATTGCTCTCTCAATTTTTATTGTTTATTTATAAATGATTTGCTACCTATATTTACCAAAGTTATGTATTCTTGTTAGTTATCGATTTCTTGTATTGTTTTTAATGTGTTTTTGTAATGGAGCTTTTCTCCCCAGGCCTCTCCTGAAAATGGGCTACTGGCCCAGTCGGATATCCCTGGTAAACAAATGTAAAATAAATAAATGAATACATAAATTAATAAGACTGGGACTCTTTTTATTTATTTATTTATTATGATGGCAGTATGACTGGTAAAGGGAGAGAGCTAGCTGATATGACGGAGAGAAGGAAGGTTGATATATTGTGTGTGCAAGAGACCAGATGGAAGGGGAGTAAGACCAGGTGTATTGGAGGCAGGTTCAAATTGTTCTTCTATGGTGTGGATGGGAGGAGAAATGGGGCAGGGAGCTATCCTGAAGAAACAGTATGTCAAGAGTGTTTTGGAGGTAAAAAGAGTGTCAGATAGAGTGATGTTTATGAAGATGGAAATGTGATGATGAATGTTGTTAGTGCATATACTCCACAAGCTGGGTGTGTGATGGATGAGAAAGAAAAATTTTGGAGTGAGTTGGATGAAGTGGTGAGGAGTGTACCCAAGGGTGAGAGAGTGGTGATTGGAGTAGATTTCAATGAGCATGTTGGTGAAGGGAACAGAGCGAATGAGGAGGTAATGGGTAGGTATGATGTTAAGCAAAGGAATGCAGAAGCCAGATGGTAGTGGATTTTGTGAAAAGAATGGACATAGCTGTGGCGAATACATATTTTAAGAATAGGGAGGAGCATAGAGTGATGTACAAGAGTGGAGGAAGATGCGCAAAAATGGATTATATTCTATGCAGGAGGGCCAGTCCGAAGGAGATTGGAGGCTGTAAAGTGGTGACAGGGGAAAGCGTTGTTAGGCAGCATAGAATGGTGGTCTATACGATGACATTGGCAATAATGAAGTGGAGGAGAGTGAGGTCAGTGCCAACGATCAGATGGTGGAAGTGGAAAAAGGATGACTGTAAGGCAGAGTTCAGGAAAGAGTTAAGATAGGCACTGAGTGGCAGTTAAGAGTTACCAGATAGCTGGGCAGCCACAGCAGAGATGGTATGGGAGACAGCTAGAGAGGTGCTTAGTGTAACGTCTGGACAGAGGAAGGAGAACAAGCATACCTGATAGTGGAATGAGGAAGCACAGGAGACTATACAGAGGAAGACGGTGGCGAAGAAGAAGATGTGAGATTGTCAGAGAGATGAAGAAAGTAGACAGGAATACATGGGGATGAGGTGTATGGTGAAGAGAGAGGTGGCGAAGGCTAAGGATAAGGCATATGGCGAGTTGTATAAAAGGTTGAACAGTAAGGAGGGAGAAAAGGACCTGTACCAAGTGGCTAGACGGAGGGACCAAGCTGGGAAAGATGTGTAACACGTTAGGGTGATAAAGGATAATGATGGAGTGTGTTGTGCAGATGAAAAGAGTACTTTGAGAGGCTGATGAATGAAGAGAGTGAGAGAAGGTTAGATGATGTGGGGATAGTGAACCAGGAAGTGCAATGGAGTAACAAGGAGGAAATAGGGACAGCTATGGAGAGAATGAAGAATGAAAAGGGTGTTGGTCTAGATGACCTACCTGTGGAAAAATGGAGGTGTTTAGGAGAGATAGCAGTAGGGTTTTTGACCAGAATGTTTAATGAAATCTTGGAAAGTGAGAGGATGCCTGAGGAGTGGAGAAGAAATGCATTGGTACTGGTTTTTAAGATTAAGGGTGATGTGCAGAGCTGTAGTAACTACAGAGGGATACAATTGATCAGCAACAGCACAAAGTTATGGGAAAGAGTTGTGGAATCTAGGTTAAGAAGGGAGGTGATGATTAGTGAGCAGCAGTATGGCTTCATGCCGGGAAAGAGCACTACAGATGAGTGTTGATGGTCAGAAGGAATTGCATTGTGTCTTTGTGGACTTAGAGAAAGTATATGACAGGGTACCTAGAGAGGAGTTGTGGTACTGTATGAGGAAGTCGGGAGTGACAAAGAAATATGTAAGAGTGGTACAGGATATGTATGAGGGCATTGTGACAGTGGTGAGGTCTGTGATAGGACTGACTGATGCATTCAAGATGGAAGTGGGATTACATCAAGGATCAGTTCTGAACCCTTTCTTGTTTATAATGGTGATGGACAGGTTGACAGACAACATCAGACAAGAGTCCCTGTGGACTGTGATGTTTGCAGATGACATTGTGATCTGTAGTGAGAGTAGGAAACAGGCTGAGCAGATCCTAGAGAGGTGGAGATATGCTCCAGAGAGGAGAGGAGTTAAGGTCAGCAGGACTAAGACAGAATATACGTGTGTAAATGAGAGGGAGGAAAGAGGAATGGTGAGAATGCAGCGAGTACAGTTGTTGAAGGTGGATGAGTTTAAATACTTGGGATCAACAGTTCAGAGTAATGGTGAGTGTGGAAGAAAGGTGAAGAAAAGAGTACAGGCAGGGTGGAGAAGCATTTCAGGAATGATTTATGACAGACAGATACCAATAAGAGTGAAAAGGAAGGTCTAGAAGATGTTAGTGAGACCAGCTATGTTATATGGGTTGGAGATGGTGGTACTGACAAAAAGACAGGAGTCAGAGCTGGAGGTGGTAGAGGTAAAGATGTTAAGATTTGCACTGGGTGTGATGAGGCTGGACAAGATTAGACACGAGTATATTAGAGGGTCAGCTGAGGTTGGACAGTTTGGAGACAAAGCCAGGGAGGTGAGATTGCATTGGTTTAGACATGTACTGAGGAGGGTTGCTGGCTATATTGGGAGAAAGATGCTAAGGATGGAGCTGCCAGGTAAGAAGAAAAGAGGAAGGCCTAAGATAAGGTTTATGGATGTGGTTAGAGAGGACATGCAGGTGGTTGGTGTGACAGAGCAAGACGCAGAGGATAGGAAGAAATGGGAACAGATGATCAGCTGTGGTGACCCCTAGTGGGAACAGCCGAAAGAAAAAGGAAGATTGGGACTGCTATTCTAGTGGCAGTAGTAAAATAGCATGGTCAGTCTGAGCTGGGAAATACACATGAAAGCTTAAAGTAAGATTGTTTCATCAGCCAGATGGCATTTTTGGGACTTAATTGGTTGATGTTAGTCTGCACATGAGAGCTATTTTTGCTGGCCTTTTACATTAAGAGGTTTCAGGATCATCCATCTTGTGGCAGAAGGTATTTCCTGGTCTCTCTGATTTGGGAAGCACTCCAGGGAGCTTGAAGTATATTAATTTATCAGACAGAGGGCACAGGAGTTAGTTTTTCTGCGTTTTTCTGTTAGCTATAAATTAGGTGCATTTGTGTGGCCCTGCTCAATGTGCAGTGGTGGTTAGCAGTACCTTGTATAGTAGCAAACCTACAAAGCTAGTGCTTAGGACTTTAACCTGTAACACAGAAAGGATTTGCATGGAGGTAAGCTTAAGGCAGTTAGTTAGCACATCAAACAGCACTAATATCAGATCATAATGCTATCTAACATCTAGCCTTAACCCTAGACACTACTCAGGTGACCCCTTGTAAAACCAAGTCCCTAAACAATAATAGCTCAACCTATTACAGGTCCTGACAACATAGATTTGTAATTTCCTAATGTCTCTGTGGCCAGCTTGGTAGATATGGGCATCCTGAGACAACGTAGCAACTGTCTCATGTACAACAATTTAATCCTTAAAGAAACTAACACAGTATGCAAGAGATGCACATACATAACTTCCTTAGAGGCAAAAGTCTTACTTACAAACAAGATTGTCCAAAACACACACACTACGTCATACATACTGCTCACCACACACATAGACCTTCTTATGCTGAGGCACTTAAAAGAACTTTTCCAAACTTTAAAGACCTCCTAAACCATCAAACAGCAACACATATGCTAAGCAATACTACAACACACACCAAAAACAACACCTACCACCACATGTAAGCCTACAATCAATGATCCACCAAAAACGAAGTCAATAAGACAAGCAAACATGTTACCTAGTACTCTTGTCATAGGGGATTCTATTGTACGACAGACAGATGCCCCTCTCACCAGGCTGGAAAAAGAGAAGGTAAGGGTTACTTGGCTGGAGCTAGGATCTGCAATATCACACACACACTCAAGTTACCTCACCACAGGTACCAATATGATTATATCATAGTCCATGTGGGTGTAAATGACCAGAGATGTACCTCACTGGACTATATGAAAAGAGACGTTATGGACCTATCTGAATATGTGTCACATGCAGGTACATGCCTTACATTGAGATACATTCTTCCTTCACCAAGGATAATAACACAGTATGAACAGAAATGACTGATTTCAATAATTGGCTTAGTTTCTGGTGTCACTCCACAGAATTCAATATATATCAGAACGGGAGAACATGGTTAACACACCAAATTGTTTTGCCAAGGATGATTTGCACCTGTCCTCCCTAGACTTTTAGATATTAGCTAAAACATTAGCCACCACCATTAGAACCTTTTTAGGTAATGTCAACTGACAAAACTACAAACATAGCAAAAAATAAATAAATAAATAAATAAAGACATGCATCTCCCCAGGCCTCTGCTGAAAATTGCTTCATTCCAAATCGGACTTTCCCGGTAAACAAATGTTAAAATAAAATAAAATAAATAAATAGGTAAATAAAACTGTTCTATGCTTGAATGTTATATACATTGAATATCTGTTCATCGACTAATTTTCAGCGAAAGTCAAACTCTGTGTACCATCATTACATCACCATTTTTCCCACAGTAAGTAACCAGTGGGCCAACGTAACAATCGTATAAAGAAAGAAACATTTAAAACCCGCCCTGGTTGGAGGCTGTGCCCCCACACCCCCCTAACTAAATATACCAACTCCAATATCACACCATAGTGGGGAAAAGGGCAAATTCCCAAAGATGACCCTCTGGTTACTTACTGTGGTAAAAAGTTTGATTTAACAATCATTCATGGAGTTTGGCTTTCATTGAAAAGTGATCAATGAAAAGGAATTTGATGTATATAACTTTTGTTGAAATAATATAGACCCAGAAACTCCACACCCTACAAGGTCTTCTCAGTCTGGAGAATGTAGACATTTGTGCTCCTACCAAGTCTTGGTTTAAAGGTGCAGAAAGCACTCTGGCAGTGGAAGGTTACAGTGCCATCCACACATATACACCTACAGGAGAACAGACAGGGGGTGTAGGTATCTAAATCTATGTTAGCAAAAAATACAACTCCAGGTTGGTTAAATAGGATGAAGCCCTGGGGTTCATCCATGCCAAAGTCTCTATAGACAAGGTTCCTAACCATGTTCTGGGCAGCTACAGGTCACTCTCTATGATTCAGGTAGCTCACAGCTCTTACCTAGACTTACTAGAAGTGCTCACCATGCAAACAAATATCATATTCATGTTAGACTTTAACTACCTCTCCATAGACTGGGAAATGTACATTGCCTCTAACTCACAGGCATAACGTTTCCTGGACTTCATCAACACAAACACCCTGGACCAGAGAGCGCACACTCCAATCAGAGGATCAAATATATTGGACATAGTACTTACCAACACAGGACAGCATTGCACTCCCCCCCCCATGTCACATCCTCATTGATTAGGTTGCACCACAAAACTGTCTCCCTCAACATAAAAATGAACCTGGAGAACTCAAATGAGCCTGTAACAATTAGGAATTATTCTAAACCAAACAACATCCTCTTAAGTGTTAAGTGACAGTTTCTCAAAATACATGGCTTCCATAATGCAAGGAACACAGCTATCTATGCAGAATTATTTAAGAAACCTGGTGGAAACATGTAAATGGCTGCATTGAGGCTGCCATACCTACCAGACCCTACTTGGGGAATCCTTACCTTAACAGATCATATGACAAAAGAAAAAACTCATGGCTATAATCAGAAAGAGCAACTCTCATACAGACAACAGCTCTCTGATTCAACTAAATAAGAAATTAAAAAGCTAAGAGTTCTAATAAAGTTCAACAAGGACAATTATTAGGTCACCCTCCCAGGCTAATGACAATCACAAGGCCTTCTAGCTATGTCAGGAACCTTAAAGTTAACACTCAGCAGTATGTAGAACTGATAGTAAATAGCATAGCCTAAACTGACTGGGGTGACATATCAAATCTACTGGCTGATAAATTTAGCTGTAACTTCATCCCCCACTCCCCCCACTATCCCCTGTGAAATCCCTTCGTAAATATCCCCCCATCTATCAACAGGGATCAGGTTCTGGTGGCACTTGCTAAGGCAAAAAACACTGCTTCAATGGGCCCCAACAATTTCCCTGGGCTTCCTATGAAATAGTCTACTTAGAGAATGACCTAGCAGGACCACACGAGGCAGTCTTCAACTACAAGCATCAAAAGAGGTCACATGCCAGGTGACTGGAGGTCCATAACAGTTATCCCTCTTTATAAGGGAGGACCGTCAACTGAACCAGGAACTACAGATCCATCAGTTCAAAAAAGTACTATGCAAAGCCATGAAAAGAGTTTTCATAGAAATGATCAACAAGGACATTGCAACATACAGACACTGGACCAATCTCAGTTTGGCTTTGTTAAGGGAAAGTCCTGCCTATGCAACCTGGTAGAATTCTTTGAGAGGGTCACCAAAGCAATGCATGAGGGGAAAATGGTGCTTACTTTCTACCTTGACCTGGCAAAGGCGTTTGATACAATGTCCTCCTCTGGTATCATTGATAATACTCAGAAGTAGGCATAAATCCATTCATAACTCACTGGATTGCTGGCTGGCTCACATATAGGACCCAAGAAGTCAAGATCAGTGAGACCACTTTCATGAGGAGAACGGTCATCAGTGGGGTACCCCAGGGCTCCATGTTGGGTATGTTCCTGTTTGGCATCTACTTCTTGGAAATCGGGGCTAATGTCAAAGGCATCTGGCTTACCAAGTTTGCATATGACTTGCAGTTTGGGGGCTATCATAGATTCCTGTCATGACACCAACATTTTACAAGAGGGTCTAACATAAACAAATGACTGGTGTCATAGCCATCAATTAAAACTCAATGTGCAGAAATGCGTTATAGTGTCTTTTGGAAAATCATCCACCCAAGGTAATTAGTCCATTGATAAAACACCCCTAAGAGTTTACCTGATAAATAGGGATCTGGGAACATATGTAGACAGTAGTCTGGCCTTCAACCAACATGTAGCCAAGATAGTGAAAAAAATCATTTTATGTTGCAGAACACGTAAGCAAGGGTGTGGCATCCAGGTCCAAGGAAGTTATGTTACCACTCTAGTCAACACTTATCAGACCCATCACTGAGTGCAATGCCCCCTTTGGCATATACTTCACCAGGCACTTATAACAATCAGAATGCCTTCAAAGGCCCCTTACCAGGAGAATCCAGGGTATGAATATCCTGTCCTACAATGATCACTTAAGGCCTTATTTCTGTACTCAGTCTTCTACAGGTTACTGAATGGCAATCTATGCCTGCCATATAATGTATTGCAAAACAAACAGCACCAGAAACACTAGATCCCAGGAGCTGAGCTTCACCTGTGACATAAATAGAACATGCCGGAGAGCGATATGTCTTAAACGATCCCCGTGCTATGGAATAAGCTCCCCATCTATGAGTAGTAGAGTTCATCCCTGATCCTATTCAAATGAAACCTTTATCACTGGATGTGAAATCACAAATCACCCCAGTCTAGTCCCCATGTCTCTGATGGACAGAGGTCCACAATAAGTACATTTATACCCAACTAACATACCCCCTCCTACATAATCCTTAGCTACGTCCTTACTAACATATCCCAACATATATGTATCTAAGGAACTTGGAGACAAAACTGGGTTGGGTTGCATGGCGAGGCTTGTAAAGACCTTGGTGGTCATTTGCCCAGTATAAACCTATGAACTTATAAAGACAGTGTGGGAAAAATGCCCACATACTTTAAGGGATATGACCCTCTGCACACAGGATGGTACGTGTTTGGCTCCATCACAATGCTTTCCCTGCCCTGGCATCATTGAGGGCAAGGGTTCTAGTGATGTCACACTGGCAACATTGAATTTGATGGAAGAATGTATTCAAACACATGCAGAAGATGGTTCCAATGATGGTGGGACAAATATTTCATAGAGCTAGATATATCAAATTCTGTGGTCAAAAGGTAAAGCAAATGCAAGCATACACTTTCAGTGGTAGGGCATCTACTTCAATTTTATTTAGCTGTTTGATTTTGACTGCTACTAAACAGCACATCAGTTAAAGCAATTGCACAAATTAATTTTTCTTTCACAAATTAGAGTGCTGACAGTAATATCATATACCTCCCTCAACTTGAGCTTCACCTCAACAAAAATATGTGGCTGCTATGACAACTAATCAACTATAATTTCAACATAAGTGGTAAAAATCTGGAAGAAAAAATTAATCAACCCAAACTGGGATACATATGGAGACATAAACTTGAAAACACCACAGCACTTGACTTTAAATATAAAAATACATATATAGGCATACAACTGAAAACACCACAGCACTTGACTTTATATATATATATATATATATATATATATATATATATATATATATATATATATATATATATATATATTGTTTCTTCCTAATAAAATGTGTATTTCTGTTTATAAAGTATATATCCCTATATAAATTGAGCATTACATATCAGATAATAGTGCATTAGTATATTTTTAATAAGAAATCAATAATTACATGTTGAAACTAATCTAAATAAATAATAAATAAATTCCAAGTACCATTTACTAAACAACCAATAAATTAGAATGAGCCAAATGCTACCATATGGAACTAAAAATTCAGATGCATTTGTCAGTGAAGTTTTCTTTGGAGTCCTGAAAAATTATCTTTATTAGCAGTGCTATCGATTTCAATGTTTCAGCATCTGAACATTTCAAATGGTAGGGAAAAATGCGGTAGGGAGTGAGAAGGCTTAGAGGAACAGAGATGGATGATGAGGAATACGGTGCAGTTTGGTGAAGATGGGTAAAGAAGAATCATTCAGCTGGGCTCGGATAGCATGATTGGAACTTATGGGAAAATATATTTTCTGTGGACTGTTTGCTTTTCAACATTCCTACAAGGAGAGATCTACTGGCATCTGCCCACCAACTCCTTTGTGTTATAGCCAGCGTCGTGGTCACCAAACTTTAGATAAACTTACAAATGCAGCTTCTTCAAGCACTATTCACAGCTGAAAGGGATTTGATTTAAAACTTACTGATCAGGTGACTGAAAGCAATGGTGAGATATCTAGGAAGTCAAAAAAGAATGTGGCAGCCTTACATTATAAAATAAGGTAACTTTAGTAAATTCTGGACAGTTTATTACAAGTCAATATTAAGTGCATTCTTCAACAATCACATGACTTCAGCAGACCTGTCCTACCATGATGCACACACTTTTAATACATATAGTCGTGTAACTACATAATTACATTTAAATACAAATTCTTCGATTTAAAGAGCTGTTAATAAATTCATATTGAAATATAGTATATTGTGTGCCTAAAGTATACATATATAAATACATGTATAATATAATACACTATTCACTATAAAGTATCTACATACTAACATACTTCATAATTTTTCTACTCTTTTAGATAACACACTTTTTATCAAAATCGTCATTGATGCCAGGACGTATTGTATCTAACATTAACTGCCAATATCTATTCAATATTATTTTCCCAATCACCTCCCTATCATGTACAGGAACCTTTTTAAAATTCATGCATTATTTTGTGTGTCTGCATAGGCCATTGTTTATATCACCCATTTATTATTATTAACATGCTTGAAAATTCTCTCTTTTAATGATCTCTTAGAGTTTTTTACGCAGAGTGCTTTACAGAGCACACAAAAAGCTAAACAGATTATTCCTTTGTATTATAGTCATATTTTCCCTTGAGGGTAGCCTGGGACAATTACACCACTTGTATCATTAATAAATTTGCATTGTTTACATGCCCCACCTTTACATTCTACCAATATTTTTATTATTATTAATTCTCACTGACTCAAATATATTTTTTTTTTATTAACACCTCTTTTATATGCACATTGCGGGACCTCACCCAACATCTATTTTAAAAGTTCTACAATTATGGAATTGTTCTATTTTTTATTTACAATACTCCTAATATTATAAAAATAGCATTGAAAGGAATAATACTAGCTGTTAAAATCAACTGTATTTGAACTTTTATTACAGGGGTCATATAAGGATACACTACTATGTCCACATCTAGGGAAGTGCTATGATTTGCATTACTTACATCAGAATATGTCAGAATTGGTCTAAAACAACGACATTGGTCAACCATGTCTTCCCTTATATGATTAATCAGATTGATGGGGTACAGTCTGTCTACAAACACAGCTTTTGTCAACCTCTAGCTCCTTATAAAAACATTATCATCTAAAATTAATTGGGACATTATTTGAGTCAGTGAGAATTAATAATAATAAAAATATTAGTAGAATGGGTAACTGTGGGATGTGTGGGAACTATATTTGCATTTATTGTTACACGTGACAAAAATCCTGGCATCAGTGAAGTGATTTTGATAAAAAGTATGTTATCTAAAAGGGCTGCAAAATTATAAAGTGTGTTATGATGTGAATATTTTATAGTGATTGGTGTATTATATTATACACTTATTTATACACTTTAGGTATATTATTTTATATTATATTTTAATATGAATTTACTAACACATTTTAATTGTTGTTTGATGAGTCTGACTTTTTATTTAGGGTAATTATGTAGTCACATGAGTAAATATTTGAAATGTATGCATCGCTGTAGGATTGTTCTGATGAAGTCACACGGTTGTTGATGAAAATACTTAACATTGGGTTTTAATAAAGTGTTTGGAATTTTCACATCAAGCAACCATTTTTTTTAGTTTTAGTTTAATTTTTTCAGTTGTCATTGTTTTGTCAGAAGTTAGTTTGTATATTGTAACACTCTCAATTTAAATGATCAGGCCTGTGTAGGGCTTTATATATAAGCAGGGCTTGGGACATAAGTAAATAAAGTGGGTAAAAGTTATCTCTTTTTCTGGCATGGTCCATGACTTAAGAGGCAAATGATGGTTGTGGGCAGTGTAGCACTAGGATGAAAAGATATCTCAAAACTGATTGCAACAATTCTTGAAAAAAAACAAAACAAAATAATTTAAAGATATAGCTCATGCAAATACAATACTACAAGTTTAAAACATAAAAATGGAAGCATGTACTTTAGTAAGTATTTACATTATTATACACAACTTCTTTTTTTTCTCATGAAGAGGGTTTAGAATTTATGCATATTAGTGATTTAGCCATGCAGATTTTTGGATTATTTGATTTATTGTACTTTTTGGGGGGTGTCAGTAAGCTAAGGTGACTTCATATGAAATCAAATGCATGTTGACTGTGATAAGTATGCTGCTATATTTTGAGAGTTCTCATTTCATCATTTAAAAAGGTTGGTTTGTTCTGTTGCTTCTGTAATGTGATGTATCAAAGCATTTTATTTCACCAAAAATGTACCTTTTATACTGACATCTTGTATTACTTACTGCCTATATATATATATATATATATATATATATATATATATATATATATATATATATATATATATATATATATATATCTCAGGGCCAGGGAATCAAGTACCTTGTAGCTCATATAGACTGCTGTTCATTCTCGACCTTGTATTTGAGTCTGGACAAGCAACAATTGGAAGGAAGGAAGGTGGAGGGGGGGTTAGGAATTAGGATCAAGATGGAGGCTTTAGGGTTAAGGAGCATGAGGGGCATCTTAGAGCTAGGTAGTAGGGAGTAATCAGTAAATTTAGGTTTGGGGGCATTAGAGTATTAGAATTATAGAGTGATCACAGATTTTAGGGAGGCAAAGTTGGAGTTTTAGGTTTTGGGAGCAATCTAGGACTTTAGTTTTAGGGAGGGGGAGCGGAGGTTTAGGGTAAGAGGGTAAGAAGTTGGGACTGGAACTAGGTGGAAGTTTTAGGGTTAGGGTTTAGGCAGTTGTAGGGCTATATAGTTTATAGGAGCAGATATTGGGAGGGCTATGTAGAAATGGCAGACTGGGGAGTGTGAATTTGAGCAAGTGGCAGTGAGCAGGTGCGTCACAAACACCTAGTATGCAGGTACATGTAGTAAACTCATATATATATATATATATATATATATATATATATATATATATATATATACACACACACACACACACACACACACACACACACCTATGGATAGCATTAGATATATACATCTCACACACACACACACGTGTATATATATATATATATATATATATATATATATATATATATATATATATATATATATATATATATATATATATATATATATATATATATATATATATATATATATGCTGTGAGTGATCTTCCTTTTACTACCTTTGTATTGTTTTGACGCTTTTACTTGACTGTTATCATACATTATGCCCAAGATTTATGCAGATGACTACTAATGAATTCCTGGATTATCCAAAGCATAAGTAGCAGACCTTTTACACTGAAAATTTTAATTATACATTTCAGATGAATAATAAACATAAACTCTTATTTTCTCTCCCTTGCTTTATCACTCATATTGTACACTCCATTCTAGTCTGGCTTATCCTTTTTTATAATTCAGTATTACAGCAAGTTGCAAAATTAGTCCAAATGTGTTCCAGGAACTCTGGGAGCATTTTTGCTACCTATAACAATGATAAAATAAACTGAAGTACTGAACAAAGAAAAAGTGTATAACAAGTTCTTTCCACAACAGTTGGAAACAGAGTAGGACAAATAGATAATCGGTGACTCATAAGGCAGTTGACGTAGTCTTCATGTGGCCATCTGTTCAGTAATATTTAGGACATGGAAATATGATGGATTATTTTTTGTATTAAAAAAGAAAAAAAAGATTTGCGATAATCGTCAGAGTAGCATGTAGATATTTTCTATTCAGCAAGGTCATCACTAAACATACTGCATCCAAACTTTCCAACAAATTTCATGAATTCTTCAAAACTTATTTCACAGTCACCATCAGCATCAAAATTGGACATGAGAGCTTCGATTGCTTGCTGTCCATACTCGTCCTAAAAAAAAAAAAAACAGAGAGAGGAGTGTTAAAAAAAAAACAGAGAGAGTGAGACAGTTAATATTGCTTAAAATGTCAGCTGTTACTGGATTATAGTTCAACTACCCCATTTAGAGAGTTCTATCTAGATAAGGATAGAGATTTATAGGCATTAATGCATTTTTAATTTAGAGAACAACATTTTTTGTTAAACTACTTTATTGCATCAGGTCATCAAAAAACATGGCAAACTGCTATAAAACTGTGAATAAGCACAGCCTAACAAAACAAGAGGCCTCCATCTAACTAACAATAAATAAAAGTAGTGCAATAATAATTAATATACCTACTGTCGAAGATGGCAGACAAAGACCAAAGCTGGACATCTGTTAATAATTCTTGAAAACCTTATTGTTTCTAAAATTGAACTGGCCCACAAATTTAATTTTGTAGATTACTTCAGAAGGTAAGAACTGTGAGATATTCAGAAACATGTTACTGCAAGTCCTGGAACGGCAAGACTGAATGAGGGAATATATGAACTTAAAATACAGAAAGACCAAGGTAGCTGTTTCTTGGAATTTTCACTTGTCTCTAAGGAGTGGCAATCTCAAATTGAGTATATATAGAAGTTCAGGAAGAGTGTCAGGTCTAAGGGTTATTCAGGGGGTGGGGGCCGGGGACCCTCCCAGCAATAAAAAACTTTAATGAAGAAAAGTGAAGTTTAGGAACAGATGCAGCAGAAGCTGACCTAGGCTTTTAGAAATGATTTTCTCCTCACCTGCGACACATTTCTTCCTCCTGGAGTTCTTCAAGATTCTTTCTGCTCAGCCTACAGTCTCTTTTAATGGCTCTACATCCCTCATTGGATGTAAATGCCCATGAGGGACTTCCAGAAATTGGCACAGTTTTCCAGTAGGGGATGCAGTAGAATGAGTCAGTCTATTAACTTGTCTGGTGCATTCACTTCTTTCATTTGCAGTAGGAAAGAACAGTATTGATATGCAAGTCAGTCCAAGTATGCTATATACATTGCATTAATGAGGAGTCAGGGAGCAGGACAAGTGAGTCAATCCATTAACCTAACTAGTACAATGCTTTAGTAATTTCCTTAGCAGCAGGATGGAACAACATTAAGATATGAGTCACGCCAGGTACACTATGTGCATTGCATTAGCAGGAACAGTCAGGAGTGTGTGTGTGTGTGTGTGTGTGTGTGTGTGTGTGTGTGTGTGTGTGTGTGTGTGTGTGTGTGTGTGTACAAAATGCTCCATTACAGGGAGCTGTTTGTTATCTAACTACTCAGAGTGAAACTCGTTCCTTAGCTGCTGGAGGTAAGAGCTTTACTCCTCTTTGTCAACTGCCAGACTTCCAGTGTTTTATTTATTTATTTTTTTGCTTTCTTTGGTAAATCACTGACAATTACATTTACAGTTACAGTCAGTCGGTGTCAATCATTAGAATTTCATGTTTTTTTTGTAGTTTACAGAATAGGTGTTGATGCAGAATCTTTTGTTCTGTTAACTTTTAAGTGATATAGAGTAGTTAGCTGTTATCTATCTCCATGTTTGCAGAACATCTCTGATTTTGGCTCCTATTCATGGCCTCTCCTTGAGCAAGCTTCTTAACCAGACAGTGCTTTGGGGCAATTGGAGATTTGGGCTAGGCTTCTTAATGATCCATTGAATTGTAAGTCTAGTAACTACTTATAATTCAGAGTAGTTATGGTGTAAAGGAAGAAAACTTATTGTAAACAGAAGATTTTTCACATAAACCATGTTTTTCAGATGTGATCCTTCCTATCCTTGTGCTGTTGAAAGTTGACAGGCTGTTTATTATTTAGGTGTGAATAAACTGGACAGTATGAAGTCTATGAGTTTAATGCTAATATTTTAGCTATAAATGCATTTTAATTTAGCTTGTTTTTTGCAGGCACCCAGGTGTGAAATGCACTGTTTGGGCTACAACAGTTTGTCAAGAACTTAGTGCGGATGAGTAAGGTTATAAGCTATTAAAGAGCTACTTCCTGTAGTACGTGGTTTGATTCCTTCAGGTTTCATTTGTCTTTTGTGTGACTCTGCCAAGTTACTTCACCATAAGGGACACGTGTCCAGTGGGATGCCTCAGGCTGTTGGCAAAGGTGTTACAGATCTGTCTTTTGAATTCCTGCACTCCTCACATAGGCACTAATTAATATTTTACTATATACTATTTGATTATGAATCCTAGCATGTCTCTTGAGATGTAATGGGTTTCCAGATGCATTTTCACTAAATGTAAATTTCAAGAGAAGAGAAGCATATTATGCCTCATTCTGTCTTCAATGTGAGTGTTTTGTTTAGAAAAAGTATGTCAGTGTTTTTTTTCTGTAAACATTGAAATAAGTTTAAATCAAATCAAAAAGTATGTGATAATTGTAACAGTAGAGAAGAAAATAGTATGTACATTGACAGATTTATACAGTGTTTCTGGTAACTAGGCAAGACAGACAAGTAATAGGATATTGTTATAGGTGGCAGAGACCTGAGTTATTACCCTGCAAAGGGCAACATTTGAACATAATCCAGCTTTGACTCTAGAGGTGTATACTGCAAAAATACAGCATTATTAGCCATTCAAGTAGGTCAGACCTGTACTGGGGGATATCAGAGAGGATAGCTATCCTTGATGACAGAGTAGCCATAGAAAGATCTAAAATGAGATATAGGTATCCTCCAAGCACGCAACATCCCCTCCAAAAACAAATACTATGTTGCATGCAGTACTATTTCTGATTATTGTATGACTTGAGCATTGTTGAACAAAAGCTGCTGTTGCATTTATATTGTGTTTAATTATTTTGCTGTATTCATTGCACTAAAGAATGAATTAATTTGTTAATAGGTCTGGATTATGTAATATAGAACATGTTGCATTTTAGTAATATATTTTGCAGAACCTTCTTTATAGCCTTCAGCAACTGCAAAGGGGTTGTTGCATATTACTGTGATACTGCCTTCCTTACAAGATTGGATGTAAAGAATTTCTGTGTTTAGTTAAAATTAATTGTTATACTAGCAGTTGGTCCAGAGGACTAAGGCTCCAACCTGTTAATAAACTGCTTGCTGTGACAAGAGTACAGAGTTTGAATCTTGCCACTTTCATTTACCTGCTGTATGGCACTGAGCAACTCACTTAACCAGATAGTACACTGGAGCAATTGGGAAATTGGGCTACATGCCATAATGGTCTCCAGGGCAGCATGCCTAATAACAATGAACCTGTTGTCATTCGCTTGCCATTCCCCATCAGGAAATGTTATGGCAATATCACCAGCATCCCATTTTAATACAACATAGGCAATTTATTATTCAAGGGCAGTAGGCACTTTAGTTGTAGATGAAGCACTGAAATGCAAAATTCTTTGCCAGCAGCAACCTCTGAATTGGTAATAGTTCTCTTAATGTGGAATTATTAAGATTATTTTCACTTCTGCAGAGAGTGTGCATATTAATTTAGCATATATTATCAAGTTGTAAATACTTCTTATACTGTCAAAATACTTTTCAATTTAAACAGTGCTGCACATGACTGGATCTTATGGTATAATACTAATGATCTTTAGGCAATTTCAAGTAGCTCGTCCAAAGCTACCGATAAAGTACATGCAATTTAACTGCTGGTGGAGGTGGGAGTCAGTCTGTGGATAAAAGTACCTTATGCTCTTATCTGGCCATTTTAAACAGTCTTTAGTCTAGCTTTGCAAGATGAGCGTGTGTGTGTGCGTGTGTGTGTGTGTGAGTGTGTGTGTGTGTGTGTGTGTGTGTGTGTGTGTGTGTGTGTGTGTGCGCGTGTGTGTGTGTGATTGTGTGCGTGAATTAAGTTGAAATACTTTGGCTACTTTTGTGCTTGTGTAAATACATTTGAAATATGTGATTTTAGTCATTATCATTTTTTTTCATACAGACATCTGTGAGGGATGCAGTCAACAAGGGCTTTGAGGATGTCTGTGGATAAAAATGCCTGCCCCTTCTAAGCTAATAAAAGTTTAAAAACATCATTAGTTTGTCTTTGCAGGACTAGTGTGTATTCATGTAAAGCAACTGGAATAACTTACTGTGGCTATTTTTATCACAATCAGACATGTAATCTGTACAAAGTTGGTTAAGTGTCTGTAATTATTGAGTATGGATGTTGGTAGATTATAATGACAGCAGTTTGACTGGTCTTTTATGGTCAAATTTTTCTAAAATAGCTATTTTGGTAATCATTCATTTAACACTTTGTTTTACTGCTTACTGGAAAAATTTTCAAAACTACAAATTTACTACAAATTCTAACAAATGTCACTGTATCAAGCAAGAAATATAATTTAAAACAATCAAGAAGGTGAAACAAAAAAACACATACATTTTTGCATGGCCTTAAAAATTTGTGCAGGGTGTCCATAATTTGAAAACAGCCTATAGGCCAAGGTACACTAAGTCTGCAATTGGCCAGATGGATTTCCAATGAATACATGTTTTGATGCATTTTTAATGACTGTGAGATTCAAGGAAACAAAAGTTTACTGATATTCCTGCTAAGTCTATTTTTGTTGTGAAACTGTATTGTTTAATAAAGGCTATCAGCGTTTGTATTGTAAATTTTGAAATAAAAGTTTTAAATTAATTCGACATCTCTGCTGTTGTGTCTTTCGGCTTTTTCCCGGTTAGGGGTCGCCACAGCAGAACTCCGGTCTGCTAATGATTGGCAGTAGATTTTTACATGCCAAGTTGCTGGCCCTGACGCACAACCTTCAATGAAGGTGCGCCCATTCACGCATGCCTCCACACAGAAGATGCTCTAGCTGAGAATCGAACAGGACAACGTCTTACTGTGAGGCGACAACGCTACCGCAGCACCACCACCGCAGTAATTCTACATCTCTGCAATCATTGTAAAAGTAAATTAATAAATAATATGCACATAGGTAGGTTTGAATAGTATTTATGGTAACTGGGGAAAGACAACCAAGTAATGTCCGACATGAATGATTGTGGGGAGTCCTTGGTCCACTACCCTGCCTAGGGCCCCATTTGACCATGATCTGACTCTAGTGCTGTTCAATATTTGCTTCTTTCTTGTATTTTTTAACTTTTTTTCATAATTCCAGGGCTCACATTTAAGAGTCTCAGAATTACAATAGAAAGCCACTCTGTAATTTTGGCTAAGGAAAGCTTTGGTAAGCACTATTAATATATATAATAGACAGTTGGCAACTTAAAGCAAAGACTAAAAAATACTTTTGTAAATAAAAAAAATGTAGACTGGAATTAGGCCATAGGGTACAGGCTGTGTATTTTTTTTTCTGTTTTTTTGCTAGAAGAGTTGACTATATTTATTACTACATGAACCAGATATTGCTTAAAAAGTTTGCCTTTTAGGATTACTTGTACACTAGAGAATGTTCAGAGCCTCATATATTCAGGCTGTGTCATTTTTCTGTAGATGCCTAATCTTATTGTTGTATCTGTTTCTGGCTTTTCAGCATTTAATACATCCCCACATTCTACTAGAGCCCTACGATCTAACAGCCAGAACCTGCTAACTGGCATCCAAGATAAAATTTTCTGAGAAGGATTGAAGAGGTTTGTCAGCACCATTGCCAAAACCTGGAACACACTACCAATCTAGTTTTGTCACATGTTCAGATAAGTATAAACAGATTTGCCCTAAAATGCTTGTAAACTATGTACCTCAATGCCCAATGACTTAAAAAACATCAAAGTGCAGTAGAGAATGACAATTGGTGGAATTACTGAATTAATGAGGCACCCTAGAGATTGGTGTGAACTCATGTTATCAGTTGGTGTGAACTCATGTTGTCAGTTGTGAAGAGAAAAAAATGGATAGGTAAAGCTCTATGTTGATTTGGAAAGGCTACATTTAGCAGCTAAGAGGGAAAGGTTCACTTTACTCAGTACAGAGGAGATAATTACCAATATGTGTGGAACTAATGCAGTTTTTCTTATTGAATGCTAGAAGAGTTGACTATATTTATTACTGCATGAACCAGATATTGCTTAAAAAGTTTGCCTTTTAGGATTACTTGTACACCAGAGAATATTCAGAGCCTCATATACTCATGCTCAATCAACTCTCTATAGATCCCAAGCTCTACTACCTCCCAGAGTTAACCCCAGCACTTCAGCATTTAATGCAGCCCCACATTCCCACTAGAGTCCTACGATCTAACA
Source organism: Protopterus annectens (assembly GCF_019279795.1). Lineage (NCBI taxonomy): Eukaryota > Metazoa > Chordata > Ceratodontiformes > Protopteridae > Protopterus > Protopterus annectens. The sequence continues at coordinate 698,782,262 of NC_056741.1, forward strand.
GCCAAAACCTAATAACTGGCATCCACCATAAAACAATGCTGGTAAATCACTCTTTGCCAGCACCATTGCCAAAACCTGGAACACACTACCAATCTAGTTGTGTCACATGTTCAGATAAGTATAAACAGATTTGCCCTAAAAAGCTTGTAAACCCAGATACTGGTAATAAAAAAAAAAAAACTTTATTTTTTTAAGTTTTTGACTATGTACTTCAATGTTTTTACTATATACCTCAATGACTGTCTACTGTACTAACTAAAACTGTTAACTTCTAACCTATTATGTATTAAAATCAATTGTATGTTCTATATTTTGTTCTCAGGTACTGCATTCTATTGTACTATGGAGCGTTTCTCCCCGGGCCTCCGCTGAAAATGGACTTGTATCCAGTCAGACTTTCCCAGTAAACAAATGTAAATGAATAAATAAATAAATGTATAGAGACACTAAGGGCCTAGATGGAAGTGTCCGTGAAATATCTGGTCTATATCAGAACATCAAAGTAGTAAAACTTCGAATGTTCTGACATTGAACACTATTCAGCGAACGCTAAGTATAGCAAAGCTGCAGAACAGCAAATTCTCTCCTCGGGAAAGAATTCGGTTGGCTGTTTCTGTGGCTTTGCTATTCTTAGCACTGTGGTGGAAAGTTACGGGTTGGGTTCAGGTAAGTGTGCGATTGTTTGTACGTTAGGGTTAGTGGCAGGTTAAGTGAGTTAGGGTTAGGGCGCGGGTTAGGCGTGTGTGCTATAGTGACAGACTTTAGGGTTAGGGGCGGTTTAAGTGAGTTAGGGTTAGGGCGCGGATTAGGTGAGTGTGCGATAGTGACGGACCTTAGGGTTGGGGTTTGGGTTAAGGTAAGTGGGTAGATAGTAGTGTATGTTTAATTTAGAGTAGCGTTAGATGTAGGAATTTAAGTGTATGTGTGTGGTTGCTGTTTGTCTGATGTGCTTGTGTTGTGTATGTGTTTGGAGCAGCCAATTTTTTCCATGGGGAAAAAATTTGCTGTTCTGAAATTTTGATATTTTCATGTTTAGATGTTTTGGGGCCAATGAAATAGCATTCGCTATTTTCATCATTCGATAACGTGATATAAACGCGAAATATCATATGCATCTGAAGTGTCTTGCAAAAGACCATGTCAGCAGTGCTGAAGTCAAATAAAGAAAAGTTTACTTTCAGACAAAAGCAGCTTCAGTTTTGCCCCATAGGATAGATGCTGAAGACTCTGAATGTTCCTTGTGAGGAACCTTTGTGGTTTCTCCAATTGCTGCAGGTGCTTGGAAAGGTACATACCAAAAGGGGCATTGTACTCAGTTATTGGTCTGATGAGAGAAGAGTACAGGGAGGTTATAACTACTTTTTTCTGGAGACAATGCCCTTACTTATGAGATGAGCAATATAGAATGCCCTTGTTACTACTGTGGAGACATGGTGGTGAAAGATAAGGTTGCTGTCAACCTGTGTGCCCAGGTCTCTCACCACTGAGTCTGTACATAAGGTGTTGCTATTGATGTGGCAGTTAGCAGGAATATCACTTTTACTGAAAGGAATGATAATACATTTTGTTTTCATTCTTCAGGACACGAAAAGGAAAACTGTTACACATACCCATCGTTTCACTGGTATCACCTCTAAATAATGCTTTTTATGCAATTTTCTATATTATTCATTAATTGATTTAATTTTCATTTATAACTGATTTACCTATATTTCCATTTTGTCAGAATCTCTTTGAAACCAGTACCATTGTTCAGAAGTACAGATGTTGTTTTTATTTTATTAAGTGTCAGACAGGTCTGAGACCATTAGGGAGAATGCAATGGTATCCTGAATATTGTTCTGATGATATTGCCTTACTGATAACATTTATGTTTATTTGTGTATTTACTACTTTCTAGACAGATAGTTGGGCTGGTCTACTGACCCTTTTCAGCTATGACTAGAGTTCAGAGAGCAATTAAACAGAACATAATACAGCTTCAATAATATATACATGGCAAACATAATTAACTGCAAGTACACAGAGTGAGTAGAAACAGTGAGACTGAAAGGAATATGGTTAACATAAATATATGTGTGTGTGTGTGTGTGTGTGTGTGTGTGTGTGTGTGTGTGTGTGTGTGTGTGTGTATATATATATATATATATATTCATAGGTTCATAGGTTCATACTAGGCTATCTGCCGAGCATTTACAAGCCTAGCCCATAGTTTACGCCACCCCTTTAGTATGGGGAACTATACCCATTATTTTGCTGTGCCTCTGTTGAGCAGTGACACTGAGGTAATCCCTGGGGTATATCTGCGATCTCCCATATATGTATCAAGTACAAACTGATTGACGTAGTTCAGTTGTTGATTGTAATACATTACAGTGGTCTGCTGTGTTAATGCTGCCAGTCAATATTAACCTGTCTCTGAAGCATTAGTACATGGCTTTTTTGTGAAGATGATTTTGTGGTGTTTTTAAGTCCTTCAGAGTGGTCAAGAGATTTGATTCCACTTGGTAACAAATTCTAGGTGGCAGGTCCAAGCTGGGAGAATGCTTTTTCTTCTATTGTAGTTTTGAAGTGAGGTCATGTAAGAGTAATATTGTCTTCCTTAAGGAGTAAGCTTGTTCTCTTAATGGAAGTTTTATTTTCAGTGGAACACAGTATCCCAGCTTTAAGATTCTAAACAGTAAGGAACTAAATAAAAATTAAGTCCTATCAGTCTCTGGACGCCATTGAATTCTCTTTATTAGATTTCAAAGATAAACACAGCAGCCTGATAGTAGCATAAACCTGAAAATACTATTTTTAGCAATCTGAAGTCTTTGCATATTGTATGATGACTGTAGGATCAGTAACAGTAAGCAATATTCTAGTTTAGGGAGAAGTACACTTTTAACTATAGTAGACCTGGATATTGCCATCAAGATATTTTAAATAACTTGAGATAAGATAGGACCTTGCTTGTAGCATTATGATTACAAAGTGAAAATAATAAGAATGGCTCAAGTGTAAGGCCTACATATTTGTATTTAGAGACATTTGGATTAATATTACCCTGTACGTCTTCAATTAAAATATTATTTAAATGTTATAGTTTCTTGGCTGAGGCATATCACATAACATAACATTGTCTTATTTTGGACTGATAAGGAAACTTCTTATTAGTAGATCCACAGTATAGGACTGAGAAACTTTTTGTATCAGTGACTAAAGATCTGAGTGTGATTTCTTAGCTTCACAGAGTAATATGTAATCTGTATATAAGAAAAAAGCAAAGTCTGAACTATCAGTCTCTGAGGGACTCCATTTCTGAGGATTCTATTATCAGGAGTCTTGATTAATGGCAGATTATAATACAGGCTTTTTGGGCAGCCACCCAGGACCCTTGAATTCTGGGAGGCCAGAAGCATCTGTAACAGTGTAGAATGCTTCAGCAGCATGCCAGACTCATATGTGTTGACAGATGCACCTTATGCTGCCATATACTGTAATATTTGTATAAGTGTTTGCTGACTCAACAGACAGTCATATACACAATCATTGCATGTGCTTTTTGAGTTTGGAGATTTGAGCTGCATTTCCTAGATCACACACACTAGTCTCTGTTTACAATGACTACATTGACATGATTGTCTATTGGTGGAGCTGTTAGGGAAGAACCCTATCTGTGAAAAGTGGCTACTGGATTGAGTGACTGCTGAGCAGCATACTAATCCTACCATTTTTTTTGTTTTCACAATTAGAGTAACTTGTCTTTGCTTACTTTTTTGTGACTGTTGGCCATTTTCATGATTTGCCATGTAGGTGCTACAAATAGTCAACCACTGATTGTAGCAATGATAAACTTCATAACTGTACATCATTTATCTAATGGTAAATATTAGGAATATTTATTTCATGGGAATTGCAGCCTGCAATTTTTTTCTCATATTTTTAGATTCTTCCTGTTACAATGTATGGTTCTATGACAAACTGGGTCTTGAGGTTTGTAGTCACTAAATAATGATGCACTTCATATCCTTCAGAAGACGTACGCACAAAAAAGCTGGACAAACCCCAAAGTAATGGGAAGGCAAAGGCCCAAAAACTTGGACAAATTGTAAATATTGTTTTTATAAAATTGGAACGTTGCTAGAATTAATGGTTTTGTGTTTCTATGCCTTTTCTGAAGGATGCAAAGTCTGAAACAGATGTCTGTCATTATTTAGTGAATTCAGTCCTCACTGGTTTGCCAGAAAGCCACATGCTATGACTAACAGACCAAAACTAAGATGCAAAAATCTGGACATTCTGTGAAAATCTGGACAGTTGAGAGTTATGATTGCAAAAGCTGCTCTAGCAACTGTCTAAGTATATAAAGGGCAATATTTAAAATCTGACCTTGATTTTGGGCCTTCTGTCCCATGCTGTTTTTTGACTTTGTCCCTGATTCCTGAGCTAAGAGGTTGAAATATACAAATAGGAAAGATTTGAGTGACAGTTCCTTGGCTCTCTGACAGTTATTGTCCACAGACTGGGTTAAGGAATGGAGACACTAAATGAACTGAGTGGAAGGTATAAAAAAGTCATGGAGGCATTCAGAGGCCATGGGAATAACATAGCACTCAATGATTTTAAAGAATGTCTCTGTTTTTTCCTCATATTGTATGTGTGTGTGTGTGTGTGTGTGTGTGTGTGTGTGTGTGTGTGTGTGTGTGTGTGTGTATGTCTGTGGAGGCATGTTGGCAGCAGTATGGGTGTGTGTGTGTGTGTGTGTGTGTGTGTGTGTGTGTGTGTGTGTGTGTGTGTGTGTGTGTGTGTGTGTGTGTGTGTGTGTGTGTGTGTGTGTGTGTGTGTGTGTGTGTGCATTTGTCTCTGTGCTGGATGGTGCATGTGCCACAGCTTTGCTTGAGTTGGTGCAGAGAACACTACCGTGGTTACGTCTAACAGCACAGATATATGGTAGTGAGCTGCTAATGAGATGTTACCCAGTTTGGCTTTATTATGACTCTGAATTGCAAATTAATATTGCAGTAGTAAGCAGTACATTGTTGCCCAATTAGTGCTAGCAGTGATAATCTTTCTAAATCATGGGGATTATGATTCCATTATTTTTTGCCACAATCAGATGTCTGAGGTGTACACAGTCAGTGAAATGGCTAATAACTATTGGATTAAGGATGGGGAGGAAGCAGTGGATGTTTGCTCTGTTTAAACAGTCTTGCTTTACAGACTTGGTTGCATTTCTGTGATATAAACTAAATATTTCACAGTCTACTATTTGCATGACAAAATTGAAACTGTGCCTGATTTTGCCAAATATTTTTAATCTGTTCCTCATAAAATATGTGGTTTTATAACAAATCATTGAGTATTGCAGACTGAAAATAATGATAGACATTTCAGTTTCAGACTTCATGTCCTTCAGAAAATGTATGTGAATGCAAGAACTGTTATTTTATCAACTTTCTGAGTATTAAAGCCCAGTATTTACAACCTGTATCTCATTTTGAGCTTTTGTCTATCATTATTTCTCAGCAGATGAAAGGTATTATTTTTACCACAATCAAGTGAGATATATACAGCAAAGTGGCTATAACTGCTGAGTGGTGTGTGAGGGATGTTTTCTGGTTAAAATAATTTGCCCCAGTGTCATTTATTCTATTTTAAGCAGTTTGATTTTGCAGAACTTGTGTGAATTTGTGTGAAATAAGAGGGAATACTTTACTCTTAGGTTATTGTTTGAGCAAAACATAAAATACATCACTGCAACAATATTTATTTATTTATCTATAACAACTGAACATATGAGGTATACAGTCAACACAGGGCTATAATTTCTGGGAACAGGAGCTTTCTGTAGATGAGAATGACTGACCCTGCTGTTTTGATGAAGTTAAAAATCATTAGTTTGGCTTTGTAGGAATAGTGTGCATTTCTATAATTTAGAATACTTTACTGTTGCCATTTTTGCTTTAAAACAATGTGGAATTTAAGGTGTATGCAGTTAAATGACTATATTATTTGGGTATGGACTTTGGTGTATTATAATGACAGCAATCTGACTGGTCTTTTATGATTGAAATGCTATGAAATTATTTTTTTTAATAATTAGTTCATGAATTTTCTTTTAGCTCTTGTTGGAAAAATGTTCCAGACTACTTAAATTAAAAAAGCCACAAAGAATCTACCTTATTAAACAACAAATATAATTTAAAACAACCTGGTAGGTAAATATGCATTTAAAACAATCATGAATGTGAATCCAAAAGAACATGTGCATTTATGCATGTTCCAAAAACAAAAGAAGTGTGTGGGGACCCATAGTTTGAAAACCTTCCATAGTACAAATAATATGCCACTGGTATTAATTATTCACAGTAACTTGAAAGGTCCTGTTAGCAAGATAAATTTTAAACTAATTGAAAAGTGTTGTTTCCAAAGTTAATTTCACAGCTTATTTTTTGTAATATTTTATGAATAACTGCCTCGTCCCTGAATTCTGTCTGTAAATACTCTAACAGTAATATGTCCATCAATTATATTAATATAAATGGTGATGATAGCAGTAATTAGTGCTGCTGTGGTGTCCAAGGCATTATGAAAGATAAACTGCTACTCAGAGTAGCCCATAGCTGTTAATGTGTCTAAATATTTGTTTAAACAAAAATGTCTCAAAAATGTTTGTAATTGAGTAGAAATTGGAGCTAGAGCTGTAGTATTTGAAATTATAGGGTGAGGGTACCTTAGGAAGAGGCATAATAATAAAATTCTTAAAAGAAAGGAGTACAATTCCTGTTTCTAAGATGAGGTTATGAATAAAAGTCAGTGGTTTGGCAATTTTGCAACTGCTCTTCTGAGAATTGCTGAATGGAATATATTACATTTGCTGGATGAGGATTTTAAGGTTTTTAGTAGCTTTGTGGTTTCCTTGGCAGCAGTTTCAAGAAAATGGAAGGCTTCTACATATTCCCCCAGAGATTATAGCAGGGGAGCACTGATATTTTCTATTTTATTTGAGGTTATGTAAGGGGTACAAACTTTATCTGTTTTGCTTTGAATGGATGAGATCAGAAAGGATTTATAATCATTTGCAAAATTAATGTTAGTATAAATCAGGCACTGAGATTATAGTAACAGGGGAGTCTTTGATATGTCCTTTTAGTTACTTTGTTTTATATATGCACCTACAGTGTAACATTAATAATATCTTTGGAGTGGAGGATTGATTATTACATCAAATCTGGTTAAAGAAACAATCAGTAAAGTGAACCATCTCACAGGTTTAAGGGCTTGATGGCTATCTAAGAAGCTAGTGCACTATGTTAGAGAATAGATCTTGTGACATGGCTACAGAACAGCCAAACATCAAGGAAAGAGAAGGAGCAACCGCTGACAGTTTTTCTACTTTAGACTATTTATGATAGCCTTGGATTGCAGCAACCCCTAAAGGATATATGTGTACTTTGATCATGTATTTTAGTGAGCAGGTGGATGTTATTGAATATTCCATCTCTGATAAAAAGACAAATGTGAACAAGGTCTTCTCTAATGAAAAGGGAAATGTGGACATGACCTTCTCTGCTGAAAAGGTAAATATGGACAGGGCCTCCAATAATGTTTGTTTGTCTTTTCGGCTTTTCCTGGTTAGGGGTCACCACAGTGGAACTCTGATCCGCTAATGATTGGCAGTCGATTTTTATGGTGCCGAGTTGCCAGCCCGACGCCCAGCCTTCAGCAAAGGCATGCCCATTCACGAATGTTTTTCGGAGGCCACTCAACCGTGGGGAGGACATGCAGACTCCACACAGAAGGCACTCCAGCCAAGAACCGAACAGGAGAACCTCTTGCTGTGAGGCAACAACGAAATGTAAACTGGACCTTGTTCAGGAAATGGAGACAGAACCTCCTCCTTAAGTGGGTGGTGCCTCAATCAGTCTTACCATCCCACACTGCTGCAGATTCTGAAATGTATATCTGAACAGCATGGGATATCAATCTTCATGGGATGTTCATGTCCAACAGTTAACCAAGCTTTGATTCTTGAATGAGAGCTCTCACCTGACTAACTGAACTAAAATTGTAAATGTTTAGCAGCAGTGTTTTTGATGAAACAAATTGGATAAGGATAGCTGGACTGTTGGAATAGATTTTTTTAGGAAAGAAGCAAAAAAAAACCTAATATATTCAGAATGCTCAAAGTCAGGACAATAGTGACAAAAATATGATATGCAGGAGAACCCTATGGAGAAAATGTGGATGAAAAAGGATGCAGAAATATTTGCTGTATGCAAAAATATATTTACAGTGTCAACTAACCATTACTGTTTGCTGAAGTGTGCATCAGCACAAAGATGTCTGCGCACTGGTCACTGGTGCTAAAACATGAGGAATTCAGTTATTTAAATATCAGTGGGTGGGATTCATAAACGTGACTTGTACTTCAGGTCAGTATACGTGCAGCATTATTCAGAAAAAATAAACAGAGCACAAGAGTTGTAGCAGAGATTTCTTTCCACCTATAAAGTTGGTCTGTGGTATGCAGAACATATGCAAATAAGACAGTCCTATAAATAGCAGAGCTAGTACAGTCCACATACAGCTACACAGAGGAACAAGGCTATCATCTATCACATGGATGCAAAGCAACTGCAGATAGCTACCAACAGGTTATATGGCTTCCATCCAGGTTACAAGAAAGTGCACACATCTTTAAACAGCAGGCAGATATAAAAATACACAGACAGAGATCCGTCAGAGTATTTGTAGATTCATATTTTCATAAATTCAAAGATATTCCAAGGCTACTGAATCTTATGACTCTCTATGCCTTGCCAGTACACTCCTTCAGGCTGCACCTCCTTTTTCCAGGTGGAGCATACCAGTCAATGCGCTAGTAAATTTGTGAAAACTCATCTAATCATCTAAGATATATTTAAAGAAAGATAGTTGCACTGTTTAACATGCAGAAGTTTATTCCAAAAGTTATGAAGGCTTTGAGTTATAAACCTGTCCCTATACCATTTTTTATTTATCTTTTATGTCCCTAGTTCTAGTGTTGGTGGAGCCAGTTGACTTATGGAGATACAGAAGGTCAAAGACAACTGGGTTTGTAATGGCATGGAAAGCAAGAAAATTACCTCCCCTCAAAAGTCTGTAAGAGACTGAATAAAGGGTTAGAGCTTCCAGCCTCTCTTAATAGCTCAGTAACTTTTGGGCTTGTGATGTTTAATGAGATATATCTTGACGGGGACATTGCACTTGATAACTCTTTTGATCAATGCTGAGTATAAGAGATTATCTCTTTAGACGTGGTGATCCTTCTTTGGCAAATAGTGGTGCTAAATAAAAAGATTTCATGATAACCATTGTCACATGGTAGTCAAAAGAGAGGAAGCTATCAACCCAAATTCCTAGTTCCTGTCCCTGACTACATTTTTATTTTTTAGTGTTGTGTTGTCATACAGTATGTTGAGGGAAGGGGTTGCCTAGCAAAAGTGATGATACCACATTTTTTAGTATTTAGTTGCAGACCATTTTACTACTCCAAGAAGTAATTGGGGAGAGTACATTCTTGAAGGCTTGTGTGTCAGAGGGTGACTTAACAACAAAACCCATTTTACAGTTATAAGCAAGCTTTGTTAGCCCAAGTTCTTGGATCTTTCTCTGGGGATATGAGAAATAAATTCCAAAAAGAAGAGGTCCCATCCCCAGTCCCTGAGAAGCACCATTAATCAATTTATTACTTTCTGATAAGGCACCAGCAACTCACACTGTATGGGTTGTGTCTTTCAGCCAGTTTGCTATCTATCTCACTGCTTATGTGTTGATTCTTAAAGCGCTTATTTTCTGTATGATGCCAGCATGGTGAATCATACTGACGGCCTTGGCCAGATCAAGATGTACCATGTGTACAGCATGACCATCACTTACAACATCCTTAACCCTTTAAAAGGAGTTTACCAGATTAAGTAGAAAGGATTTATCCCTCACAAAGCCAAATTGTTAGGGGTCAAGTCTAATAATATTCTTGATTACTTAATTTACAAGGTCAGTTATAATATGCTCCATGATTTTGTGAATGAGAGCCTTCACTGACTGTAATTACCTATGTCAGTTGTAAGCCTACCCTTTTGAAAAGATATCACCATTGCAGTGTGCAGTTCATCAAGCAAGAAACCAGTAGATAAAATTAAGTTAAACATTTTAAGGAGTGGGTCTGCAACGTCATGTTTAACACTGTTAATTAAACAACCACTAGCAGGTTTAAAAGCTGAACCATACTTTGTGCTGCCATGCAAATGGAAGCAGGAAGCAAATTGCATTGCTTACTAGCTACCAGCTTTAAAATCTGTTGGACACTTTAACATTCCACACGTTTTTAAACTGTTGTATAATTGTATAAGCTATTTATGTACTCTTCCCACCCATATTTTTCCATAAATCCATGATACTGAGTTCCCACCCAGAAAACAGATGTTACTCTTAAATAAACCTCCTTTGCTACATATTGTCTCCTGCTCATTTTAATATAACAACTTGGAGAAGAACAGCTAGAAAGCCAAACAAATACTAATGAAAACACTAGTTGCAAAACAGATCCAAAAATAGGCACTGCTGGTAAAGGTAAATACCACATCCCCATTACTTATTACCTAATTCAATCATTCAGTTTACTTCACTTAATTGATGGGGATATGAATGTGCTTTTGGGGCAATTTTTTATGTTCTGATGAAGTCTATATTACCTAGATTGGACAAAAAGCAAACTGCAATTTTCTGTGCTTAAACCAGTTCAATTTGTTCATTTTGGATTTAATGAAGTATTTGGTGGCTTTCTTTACATTATGGCTTCTTTTCTGGAGTTGATCAGACTAGTTGTTTCATCTTATTGGCAGTTTTATTGGTGTTTTTTTTTCATTTTTGCTATCCCAGGATGCCTCCTGAGCAGTCTAAAATACAATCTATCAGTACAGCTGGAGTCATTATTTAACTATAGTCTTAAAACAGGCTTTGTACCATGTGAGTGGAGGACTGCAATGCTCATCCCCCTTCATAAGGGAGAACCTTCAACAGATCCTGGAAAGTACAGACCTTTAAGTTTGACTAGCCTTATTTCAAATCCATGGAAAGAATTATCATGGAAATTATCAGCAAGGACATAGGTGACCTCCAAGCACTGGATCCATCCCAGTTTGGTTTTGTCAAAGGAAGGTCATGCTTACTGAATCTGGTGGACTTCTTTGTAAAGGTCACTAAGGCAATGGATGATGGGAAGATGGTACATACTGCCTACCTAGATCTGGCTAAAGCATTTGATACAATACCCTACTCAAGCATTGTCAGCAAACTTACAGAACTAGGTATAAACCCCTTTGTAACATGCTGGTCAGCTAGCTGGCTTATTGATAGAACCCAGGAGGTTAGAACTGGTGAACCCACCTCCACAAAGAGGCTGGTCACCAGTGAAGTCCCCCAGGGCTCTGTGATAGGTTCACTCATCTTTGGCTTTTACTTCTCCTCTGGCTAGCAAAATTTGCAGATGATTGCAAACTGGGATCAGTCACTGACTCTCTCCAAGATAAGAATATTCTACAGGAAGATCCAACACAGACTAACACTTGGTGCCAAACCACACAATACTAAAAACTGCATTATAAGTCACTCCCGGTAAATGTGTCATCAATAAAACACTCCTAAATGTTGATTCATTAGTTAAGAATCTAGGAACTCATATACATAGTAACCTAGCCTTCAACCAATGTATCCAAGGTGGAAAAAAAATCCTCTATGTTCCTCAACTTATAAGCAAGGGCATGGCATCTAGGTCCAGATAGACCATCATACTACTTTACTCTGCCCTCATCAGATCCATCATAGAGTATAATGTCCCCTTCCAGCAAATGGAATGTCCACAAAGATTTCTTACAGAAAGAATACAGTGAGTAAACCCAATGTCCTATGCTGATCATCTCAAAGCCCTGTCTCTTTACTCAGAATCATATAGACTTCTTAGAGGTGATCTTTGCTTGGCATACAAGACATGCCTGAACCCTGTTTTGATGCTCCTTTTGTAAACAGCATCAGAACTAGTGGGTTAAAAGAAATAAATTTTGCTTGTGACATAAACAGGACATGCTGGAGAGACAGATAATTTTCTCAGATAATTTTCATTGTCTGGAACAGGATCCCCATCCATGTGAAGCAGAGTTCCTTCCTATCAGTATTTAAGCAAAACTTTGACTAATGGATGGGTAATCAAGAAATTCACCCCTACTCTGGCACCTATGTCTCTGATAGACAGAGGTAGTCAGTAAATCACTCCATGAATACATTAAATGTGTGGTCACAATTGGGTTGTATGGCTAGACTTATAAGGGCTGTAGTGTTCATTAGCCTAGTATACCCCTATGAACCTATGAACTCCCTGTGTTTCGCCAATAATTATGTTCATAACTCTAGTAACAATAATATTTAAAGTGTTCTTGAAATGGATTCAAGAAGTTGACATCTTGAGGTGAATTTACTTAATCCATTTTTCAAACACATAACTACTTGGTTATGATTAGAGACCAGATCATAATTCTTTCCATAGCATTTAAAATGATTCACACCACCTGTGTAAATTGTCTATTGCATGTAGGTCAATCTACACAGAGCTTGTTGCTGCCATATGCAAAGTAATGTGCATATAAAGGCTGCCTAAACATACTGTTGATAAGTGCCAAAGACTCTTTGCCAGTCTGTACTAATTTCTTGCAAAAGCTTTAAAAATGGAAACTAATCCATATTAAACAATCCTCATTTTTTGGAACAGACACACGCATGTGTCTGTTCCATAGGTTCATAGGCACTCATTAGACTATTAATCTGTGAGGAACTTAAGAAGCCTAGCCTTACATTATCAGAGGGGGTATTACCTTCTATATTTTGCATACAAATAACTCAGAGATGGGCCAGACAAGTAAATGTTGGGACAACTGCATGTTTGCCTTGTTCATGAGCTTCATGTGTATACATGCAGTTGCAATCACATCTATTATAGTGCATTTCCGTTCTATGAATTAATTCAAACTTACATTTAGCTTGGTGCCAAGCTCATCTTCAAATAGTTCTTTCACTGCTTTTTTGGTCATTGTATTCTTCCGCCCGTCCCTGGCAGAGTATCTGAAGAATATATCTGCAATGGTACCAACGGCATCAAACAACTTTGGTTGTGGATTTTCCGAACACATCTAAATCAAAAATGAGAATATGTAAAAAAGTGAATGCTACCAAGAAATATTAAGCTGCAACAATGCAAATTGAAGGTAATCTTTCTGTGTTACTAGCCCACTCTCAGTTCTTTGTAACCCCATTCAGTTATTTGTCAACCTTTGATTAGAACGGCATAATTATAGCCTTTCTTAATAAGAAACCTTTAATGGTATTTATGTTGTTTTTAATTTCTAATGTATATTATTTCTGTAATTTGATCTACTGTCAGAATAATTAAATGAAGGTAATTAGTTAAAGCACACTAATTAGCAGTGAGAATTTAGTCGGGTACCATGTGTATGTCATACTTCTCATAGGTTCATAGGCTTATAGGTAGGTACTAGGCTATCTGCTCGAAGGCATTTATAAGCCTAGCCAGAATGTGTTGGCTTTCGCCGCCCCCTTAGATTAGTTCCCTGTGCCTCTGTCCAGCAGAGCCTGTAAAGTGATCCCAGGGGTAAACTTTCTGTTTCCCATCCACTCGTCAAGGTTCCTCTTGAAGAGTGCTAGCGAGGAGCTCTGCCTAATGTAGATTGGAATCTTGTTCCAAAGCATGGGAAGTCTCTGGGACAGGAATCTATTCCTCCAGCATGTCCTATTTATTGTTGTGGTGAGGTTTAGATCCCTAGAATGTGTGGCTTGAGGGGATAAGGTTTTCTTTAGGTGGAGCATGTCCTTCAATTCTGGGTTGGACATGGCCTTGTATGTCAGGCAGAGATCACCTCTGAGTAGGCGGTATGCAACCGAGTACAGCTGGAGTTTCTTCAGTCGAGCTGCATAGGGCATCTGTTTGAGGCCAGTGACCCTCTTGGTGAGGTACTTCTGTGGCCTTTCCAGCTGTTTCAGGTGTCTTGTAAGGTACATCCCAAATGGAGCATTGTACACTATGATGGGTCTGATGAGTGATGAGTAGAGGGGCACAATGACTTCTTTTGATCTGGATGTGAACCCTTTTGTGACTAGGTGGGCCATGTAGAAGGATTTTCTAACCACTTTTGCAATGTGATCATCATAGGAGAGATTACTATCTACTTTGGTCCCCAGATCCCTTATTACATTTTCTGTATTTAGGGGACTAGCACCTATGTGGTAGTTTGTAGGTACTTTGTTATTTCCAAAGGGAATAACTATGCACTTTTTGGCATTTAGCTTGAGGCCATGATTTTGACACCAGGTATCCGCATCAGTGAGTCCCTTTTGGAAGATGTCTGTGTCAGCCGGAGAGTCAGTTATAGCACCTAGTTTGCAGTCGTCTGCGAACTTGGTCAGCCATAGTCTTCCTGTGCTTGTCTGTACCTCTGAGAAGTATATGCCGAACAGGAGGGGTCCTAGGACTGAGCCCTGGGGAATGCCACTTGTAACCGGTTTAGAGCCAGACCTAGCTCCCACAACTCTCACCATGTGGGTTCTGTCCATGAGCCAGTTGGCAACCCATCTTGTGATGTAGGGGTTTATGTTCAGGCTGGTGAGCTTGTCTATAATACCAGAATGGGGAATGGTGTCGAAGGCCTTTGCAAGGTCTAGGTAGGCTGCTTGTATCACCTTTTCCTCGTCTATAGCCTTGGTAACTGTCTCAAAGAAGTCCACCAGATTTAGGAGGCATGATCTGCCCTTAACAAAGATAAACTGGGTAGGGTCCAGTGTTTGGAGGTTCCCCAATATCTCTGTTAATGAGTTCCATGATGATGCACACCATAGCCTTGCAGACCAAGCTAGTCAGGCTTATAGGGTGATAGTTCCCAGGGTCTGTTGTGGCTCCAGAATAACTGTTGCTGTGCACCACTCTATGGGTATGTAGCCTGTGGAGAGGCTGAGTTTGAACAGTGTGTTTAGGTAAGGGGTTAGTTCATCTTTGAGGTCATGTAGGACGCAGCCTGGGACACTGTCCGGTCCCACTGATGCTGTGTTTTTGGCTTTGGAGAGGGCTATTTTAACCTGAGTGTCTGTGATTTCAGGGGCTCTATATTCTCCTGGTATGGTTATGGGTCCTTTAGGGGGTGAGAGAGGGGGTGAAGTTTGCACTGAACCTGTCTGCCAGGATGTTGGCAATATCGGTTGGTTCAGTGTATTTTGTGCCATTCTGCACTAACTCTGATCAGATCTGAGCATTGCCACTTAGATTCTTGACATAGCTAAAGAATGCCTTGTGGTTATCTTTGGAGTCCTTGGCAAGTTTTCTTTCAAGGCTCGCCTTGGACGAGTTTATGAGGGATCGTAGTTTCTTGCTGATACTGATCAGGGATGTCTTCCCTTCTTGGGATTTTCTCTTTTCTGTACTAGTTTCCTCCTTCTATCATATAGCTTGTTTATGGCCCACTCTGGTGGGTGTGTTGACCAGTTGTTCCAGGGTGTTTGAGTTTATAAATTCTAGGAAATGTTGGGCAAGGAAGCTAGTACTTGAGTAGTTCTCCCAGTTAATGTTTGGGTAGTTAAAATCATCCAATATTAGGGTGTTTAGTAGGACCTTTATGTTACCCAGTGTATCCGGAAATGCGGAATGGGGGTTGTGGGACATGGTGGGTGATCTGTAGCAAGCTACAATTTGAATTGCAGTTTTGGCCATTGTTAGTTGCACGTGGATAATCTCTGAAGCATTGTGCTGTGCCACTAACCTGGAGGTGTGGGTATCCTTGATGAATATGGATACACCCCCGCCTTTTGTATTTCCGTCCGGGCTCTGTGGCTGAAAAGTATGGTATGAGGTATAGCCTGGTAGTGCTGAGGTGCTCTCTGGAACCTTAAACCAGGTTTCTGCTACTGTACATATATCGATTTTCTCCATACTGAGGAGTGCCTCGAGTGCGCGCATTTTGAGGTTTAGACTTCTGGCATTGAGTAGTATTACCCTCAGATTTTTGTTACTTGTGCTATTTACGGTGGTGGGTTTGTCTTTTGAGCTTTGCCTAAAAAAAGGCACTATGGGGTTGGCAAGAGCCTTGGCCAGTATTTGAAAGCCTAAGGGTGACAGGTGCAAACCGTCTCTAGTGAAGTAGCATGGCTTGTCGAGCATGTCATCCCAGGCAGACAGACACAGGATCCCCTTTGAATGACATCAGAAACTTAGCCAGTTGTTGAAATTGATAATTGTTTCTTTATACCGTGGTCTCATTCTTGGTGTGGACAGGATGCTACTCAGGGTCAGGGTCATACCAGCCTGGGCTACGTGATCAGAGAGCTCTTCTATGTCTCTTTTCATGTAGTCCAGGCAAGTACTGCTCAGGTCATTCACACCAAAATGGACAATGACAGAGTCGTATTTGTACTTGTTCTGGAGTGACCTGAGTGCTTGTGTTATGTGGCGGATCCTGGCACATGACAGGCAGCTAACAGTAACCTTCTCCTTATTCAGCCTAGTGAGTGGGACATCAGTGTGCCTGACTATAGAGTCACCTATTACTAGTATGTTGGGTATGTTATTTTGCCTTGAGGGCTGTGATTGCGTGGCACACTAGTTTTGTGAAGTATGTGTTTCATGGTTTGTGTTGGGGGTGGAGGTTGCTTGGATGTCTGCTTTGGAGGGCTCTGTTGCTTTTGCATATTTTTATTTAGAGCATCCGAGTATGTTTTCATGTATTTACGTGTGTTTTTTGCTGGTGCTGGTTTAATGGGTCTATGTGAGACTGGTGGTGTGATGCCAGTATTTCCCTTCTCCTCTTGACTGTCTGATCTAGTCTCGGGTTGAGAGAGCTTAGCCTCCAATTTGGCTGTATAATTGCATCTCTTGCATGCATTAGTGTTTGGTGGTAGGAGGAGAGGGTTGTCTGTGTACATGAGGCAGTTGTAACATTGCCTCAAAATGCCCAGATTCACCTGTTGGACTGGAGAGTACACCTGAAACTGCCCTTTGGACATGCCTGGATAGGTACAGTAAACTGTTTTACTGAATGTCTGGTAAGGTCGAATAGAGAGCCTTGTCCTTCTGTAGTACTAGGGTTTATAAGTGCTTGCTATGAGTTTTGAGCAAGTGCTGGGCTGTGAAATGAATGGTTTGAGTACTTAAGTTGAAAGTTTGTCTAGTTCCAAGGGAAAAATTGAAGAGAAGTCTTTGTGGAGCCGGGAATAGTTATACCCTAGCTAACCGGCACTGCCCGGCGCGCAAAACTGGGCAAATAAGTTTTTTATAGCAGGGGAATGAAAGAGATAGAAATTAGCCCAAAATGGCCAATAAACTACTACTTTCTGGGCTGAAACCACTCCTCCAGGGACAGATAGGCTGCTCAAAGCTCCCCTCTCTCACAGGTGAACAGAGAAACTTCCTTCTATCCGAGTAAGGTATGGGCAAACACAGAGATTTGTAACACAGCCCTGAATTCAGCACTAACCTGAAAACTGGACTATACTAGCTTAGAAAGGTGGGAAACAAGTATATATTTTTTTCAGAACATAAAGCAGATACAGTCAAAAAAACACTTTAAATGCGCATAAAAAGATGCTTATTGTTATATATCTCAGTTCAGAGTTGTAGTCAATGCCCCTAGTAATAAAGTAGGAAGAAACACAAATACAGTAAAAGCAGATGAATAAAGTGCAATTTATATATATATATATATATATATATATATATATATATATATATATATATAAACAATAGAAAATGAACAATCTGATTTAACAAGTTACCCAATTAACCAGAAAAAAACTCAAAACTGAGCCCTGTTCCAGCAGTCTTCAATCAGACAAGTTCTAACTGCACACTCCCGCTACTAGGGTGCAGGGGAACCTTCTCCAAAAAAGATGGCCTGGATCAGTGCTCAACTTATACAAACAAAGCTATATTCAGCAGGCCTGAATCTGGTCCTATGCTACAGCAACAGGCTGCACCAATTTCAGAAAGAAACAGTTCAAATAAGCAGGCACAATAAGCCTGTGACCAGAAATTCCCAGCTCAGAAGGGTAGAATCCAGCCTCTCCTCCCACAAGAGTGCAGACCACAAACCTTCTTAATGTAGAATAACTGGCCTGAAGCCCAAGTGCTTAAACCAGAACTAATACACTTTTAGAATAGCAGACACTGAGCTTTCAATCAGCAATTCCCAGCTTAGAAGGATGTAAGCTACCTGTCCTGCCACAGCAGTGCAGACCACAAACCTTCTTAATGTAAAATAACCAGTATGAAGCCCAAGTGCTTAAACCAAAAGACTTAGAATAACAGTTACAATTTAATCAGGCTACTACCAAGCAGCAATAAGTGCAGCAGAATAAATAAAGTTGAGTACTTTTAAGAACAGGAAAAAGCAAAATAAAGTAGGAAGAAACACAAATACAGTAAAAGCAGATTAATTTTTTTTTTGTTAGTAAAGTGCAAGGAGAGAGGAGGGAAGAACCTAAGTGGGTTGGCCTTCTCAAATCGTCTCTCTGTATTATGTACAGTGAACACTAGACTCAGAATATGATCTCACTGTATTCGGTTAAGTGAGCAAATGAGATGGACTCAGGAGGCGTGCTCAAATACAGACTTACAGGAGGGGCGGGCAATTCCAGAGCCACCAACACTAACACCAAAACAAGAACAGGGAAGGTGGGTGGGGAAAAACAAGAAGAAGAATAAGTACAACTAGTTGTACAGATTACAGAGATATTAAATCAAAATGCAGACAAAAAATTAGAATAAACACATCTTTTCTCACTATCACAGCTGGCAGTAGGTCAATCTCTCTGCAGCAGCCTGAGCAACAGGTATATCTGATTTAAAACACAGGACAGAAACCAATCAATACAGATGCAGGAATACTTTGGCCGGATGAAACTAGTTCTGAAAACGTACTGCCACTAAGAAAACAGACAAGACCTCCAGACAAAGGATTTCACTACAACTGAGGTCAACACTAAGCGATATACAGCTATAACACACAAGAAGAAGAAGAAGTACAGTTGTACAGATTACAACTGTACTTTCTCCTTGTACTCTGTACTCTCTGTACTGTACTGTACTCTCCCTTAATTAGCCCATCTTAAACATAATGGACTTACCATGCTAATAATGGGCCTATGATGGGAAGATGAAATGGTGAATAAGATGGAAGATATTAAAGTAATTTAAAGTTCTCAGCTCTGTGTCTCTAGATTAGCCAGTCAGATAGATCTAGGATTCAGTACAGCCAGCCAGCGTAGAATGTGTACAGAGTGTAACAGAGTGGTTTAAGACTCTTAATAAGCTAGCTTAAATTCAAGGATATACATCAGTCTTACAGCCTCCACTAGCATTGTATTCAGCAATGGAGGACTCATTTAACTTATTGGTGCTCTAAGATGACACCCATAAATAAGTCATGGCATACTGTGACTCCCTTAACATAAAATTTACCTTGTCTGCTTGCAACCACCTGCGATGTGGGGATTTTATTCAATTTGAAACAACAAACACCTGAGGGTAGGGGTATGTCTAATGCAACCCAGAGTGCTCTGAGATCTGTCAGGAGTTCCTCACCACAGGTGCTTATTTGATTAAGGCAGCTCATTCCAAGCTGAGATCAGTTGTAGCCAGTCTTTGTTAATACTAAGACTGCCAGCTCTCAGAGACTCAACATTCCTCTTCTCAGATACAACCCTTAAAGGAGACCTTCTAATCAGCCCTGCACTCCATGGACCTCTGTTATGAGAACTCTACAATAGTGAGAAGTGACACTCTCATTTCTGTTGAGAATTTGCTTGCAGCTGAACTCTGTGGAATCATGTGCCTGTGACATAAGCCTCCAATGATTTCTGTTCATTTGATAGCCATGACAGAGACTTTTAGACTTCTAGGAAATTACTTGCGTAACAAAATACAGGTCATGGTGGCAGTGCCAACTGGTACATGTATAAAATGTATCAAAGCTAGAAATGTTAGTTGTTATTGTACTAATCTTCCATTTGACTGCCAGCTTTTATTTATATGGTGATATACTGGTGACATAACAAATAAGTAGATACTCACATGTATGGACTGCACCAAAATAGCAGTCAATGTCTTTTCCTTTTCACAAAAGATATGGGTAGTTTAATTTTACTTACTGACTCTACAAGCCATAACATATTTTTTTGCCAAGTTTTAGTCTATGTTGGTGCTTTATTGAGTTTGTGATAAGTTTTTCCAGCTATAATCAGCCTTTTACCTGCCTTAGCTTATGCTAGTTTTACTTTTTCCTCCATCACTAGCAGAGTCTACTGGCCTTGCTCATACAAATCTAAAGTTTCTAAAGGGTTATCTTTTTTTGTAAACCACTGTTCCCAACAACATTACACCAAAACTTCATATGATTGTTAAAAATCATTCTCAATATCTTTATGGTTTATACTGAATTCCTTCCTGCCTAGAAAATTCACACTATTGGAGCTTTTTCCTCTCCCCTTCCCTAAAAACATTAGTAATTTTCTTCTTTACTGAATGTAGCACCTTAACAGAACTAGTTTCGCAGTATACACATCCACTAACTCTCTCTTCACCCAATCTGCACCTTAACATCTTGGTTCTGTCTTTGACATGAATTTCTACTTTGGTTTTCAATAGTTGGTATAGGTTGAAGATGAAATTATGCTTTTCATTTCAGACCAAGATTGGGTGCTGCAGAAATCCATCCTGGGTACGAACGTATTTCTTTGTATTGCTCCACAAAAGTACAGTTGAATATGAACCTGCCATAACTGTAGACATCTAAGTATGTTCACTGTTGCAACAGTTACCTGTGTCTTCAGATACTGTAGGCCTGATAACCAGCCCACTTCCAGAGCTTTGCATCCTTTCACCATCAGTCTAGGCAAACAACCTCCCCTTGAATGTCAAGACATCAGTGGTACATGGGGGTGCTGAAAAGTTCTCAGCCTGACCAACTTTCTAAATTCTGAGCATTATTTTGCCTCTGTAGCTGAAAAGAGGGTTACTTCATCTTGTAAATGCCAATTTTCAGAATTGTTAATGCTATGTTTTGACATTGTTTCAGATGACTAATCGAACCATGTCAACGAAAAGTGTGGAATTTTCAAGTGTGGAACTCTGAGCTGTCATTAAGTTCCTATCCCTGCGGAAGAAAACTCAAAATTAAATCCATGCATGTATGATGCAAACATTGAGTGACAAGTGCCCTTCTTACTCAACTGTGAGGAAGTGGTGTGCAAACTTTCAGTGTGGGGAATTGAAGACCGAAGATGCATCAAGGTCTGCGAGGCCTCAAACCATGTCAACTCCTGAAACTGTTGAGCATGTCGTGACTTGATTTTGGCAGATGAGTAAATATTGGCTAAAACAATTGCTGAGACACTACAGATATCCAGGGAATGTGTTGGGTTTATAATCCATGAGCATCTGAGTATGCAAAAGCTGTCAGCCAAGTGCATGTCCAAATGTTTGAATGCTGACTAGAAAAGATATGGAGTGGACACTTACAAGTTGATTTTGTGGCATTTTCATCATGCTGGTGCCAACTTATTGGAAAGACTAGTTGATGAAACATGGTTACACCACTATGATCCTGAGACAAAACAACAGTCCATGCAATGGCGGTAGTCAGGTTTACCAAGGCCAAAGAAGTTCAAGAGCCAAAAGTCAGCAGGAAAGATCATGGCCACAGTGTTTTGGGATCAGGAAGATGTTGTAATGCCTGACTATCTTCTAAGGGGCCAAACAGTTAATGCAGAATAATACTGTAACTTGTGCCAATTAAAGCAGGCATTCAAAGAAAAAAGGATAGGGCAGCTGCAGAAAGGAGTTATTTTTTGGCAAGACAATGCACCTGTTCACAAGGCTGGCAAAACGGATGTTTTGACAAAATTGGGGTTTGTGTGCATAGACCATCCACCCTACTTACCAGATCTTGCTCCATCTGACTATTTCCGGTTTCCAAACCTTAAAAAGAGATTGAAAGGGCGGCAATTTTTGAGTAATTCGGAGGTGATTACAGCAGTGGAGCAGTATTTCAGTGACCAGACTTCAGACTTTTTTTTTTTGGCAGGGTTACAGAAACTTCAGACATGATGTGCCAAGTGTGTTGAACTTCTTGGTGAATATGTAGAATAACTTGTAAGTTTTATGGCTCCATATCATTCCCTTCTAGGCTGGGCCTAAAACATTTCCATCATACCATCTTTAGCTCTTTTGTACTCTTGTCCTCCCCCACCAACTTTCAAAGGAGAGGTCTGGAGCTAAAGCACTGATTTTCCTAAAAATAAGATCCTCAAGCATAAGCTCAAATAGACCTGCAAACTGGCTCTTCAGTGCACAGGTCAAGCCAGAAAAAGGTAGGCACCTGGTCAGGTTACCAGAGAGGTTATGTACGAGTGCCCACCCCAAATAATGTGAGCTCACAGGAAATGACATAGAGGAAAAGTGGCTGTGGCAAAGCCTGCTTCTTGATCTAGAGGAGATTTATAGGTTCTACTGCTTGGAGAAGGTTTAGACAGATGGACATATAGCATCTTCCAGGACCTCTCAGAAATGCAGTAGTGGTGGCTGTGGTCCTGGTGGATATAGTCTCGCTATGAAAGATGCAGTAGAAGCAAATATGGTGTGCCAGTCATTTTGATATTTTCTACTTGGAAAATATGGTTTCCCTCCTTCCCCTTTGAAAAGAACAGATATTCAGACTATCTTACTTCTTTAGTACTGTCCAAGTAATATCTCACTTGCCTGTGCATATTAAAAAAGTGTAACATCCTACGCCGATTGTTTTGGGGAGTTGGAAATAAAACAGATAGGTGGATATCCTGATTCATAGATTATTCTTTTACAGCCTTATGCATGAAGGTAGGGTTAACATTATGGCAGAGTTTTAGAAGTGCAGAAGCAGCTGGCTCAAAGGGAGGTAAAATAAACTTTTTCTAAAAGATAGTTGGGGCCCCAAAGTGGAGTTTCCCTTTTCCAGATGACCACACATGCAGGATCCCCATTAGTACCTACTTCACTGGTAATAGAGTATGGGGGCCAGGCTAAAACACGTACCTTCATGAGGCATAAAATAACCCTACCTTCTAATGGTCTGACAGGCAGTCACAGATCATGGACACTAATGCATCAGCATGGTTCTGCTCTCTCCTTTGGTACCAAAGGCAGAATCTTTTCCACTAAGATAGGTAAGCCTTCTTTGTATTGGGATTCTTAGTCTCCCTTTGTATGTGGAACATAGCCTCTGAAAACATCTGCTTAAAGGGCATGAGTACTAAGTCATCAATGCTGTCAGCCTTGGAGTTTTTAGGTTGGCGTGTATTAGTGACCCATGGTTATGGGTCAAAAGGCTCATACACTGAAGGAGCAGAACAGGTGGAGGTGCTATTAATAGCATTGCTGGCCTTTCTTCCTTGATCTTTTATATCACATAGCAAATGCAGAAAGCATCCATTGGCCACACTTCCACTGCCAGTGCCCTGAGGGAGAACTTTGTGAGATGTCCGTTTAGTGAAAAGGCTTACTTATGGTACACACCACCAATGAATTAAATCTTTAAATTGTCCCTGCTCATCATCCCTTTACATGGGTTTAACTTTGCCTTTCTTATCTGGCCTGTCAATGTGTTTCTTAAGATGGAATGTATAATGCCCAAGGGACTATGCCTGTTTCCTGGGCCTGACCCATACTTGCATAGCCAACCTGAAAAGCAAGTAGGAGTTGGTTCTCATGGACCCTTTTTTGCACATATTACTGTTGTGTTTTCTCTCCATTTATGACTTGTAAGCTCTCTGTTTGCCAGTTTGGTTTGAAAGGCTTTATTACTAAGATCACCACCATAATTTATTTGATTTTGATATGGTGTTTCCTCTGTTAGTAGTCCCATGCTCTCTAAAACCTCAGTTTTCCTGACTGAGCCCCCCCCCCCAAGCTGTGTCTGAGGAATCTGTGAAGAGAGTCTGGGATCCAGACGCCATTTTTACATGCACAACCTGCTTAAGTTGCATCTGATGAGTTCTTTCCTGATAGAGGAAAGCAGTAAAATGGGGCACTGCAGAGAGTGGGCAAGTTGGCTTCATCTGTTACTCAGACACCACTGTGGTTTCCTCATGGTACCATTGCTATGGGTACCATTAGGATGTAAGATGTCACATAGCTCAATACTCTTAGGAACTCCAGTGCAGAAATCTGGTTTAGCTGAGTTATTGATTGGAAACAGTATGCTAGAAAGAATATCCTTCTTTTTGGAAACAGTATGCTAGAAAGAATATCTTTCTTTTAAAAACTTCAGTCCACACGAAATTTAGTGAAGGCACACAATTTTTGTATGGTGAAAGCTGCCATCCACCCCATAAAATACAAACTATTCCCTTTGGTGAATTTTTTTGCTTGTATAAGCTATGTAATACTTGAAGAGTATCTCAAACAAGAACTAGATAAAACTATAGACATGTTAAAAACAGGGGCTATGATGTGAAGACAATACATGATAGTTGGCAGAAATTCATACACAGAGTTAATGGATGCCAGAAAAGTAACCAGGATGGACAATACACTGCGGCTGTGCATATGAAAGAGACAAATGAAAATATATTTTTTGTTACAACATACAGTTGCCTTAGTTCCAAAATAATAGATCAAGTTAGATATTTCTGGAAACATATGGCATCTTTAAGGGATGCTTTAGAGTGGTTGAATAAAAAACTAGTATTTTCCTACAGAAAAGGAAAAAGTATACAGAATTTTTTGGTAAGAGGTAAATTCAGTATTCCATCTCCCAATATACCATATAGTTTGACAATGTGTGGTACATTTGCTTGTGGCAAGGGCAAGGGCAAGGCTTGCAAGTATGTAATAAAAGCCTTTCCTAGAATAAATAATATTTATTTTAGAACTTGTGGCCATTTTACTTGCAATACTGAAGGTGTTATATATGCCTTGAGATGTCCTTGCAACAAATTTTATACTGCAGAAACAAAAAGGTGTTTTAAAACTAAAATTTTAGAGCATGTGAGGGATATTGCTGATAAAAAAGTAAAGAGTTCTATAGCTGAACATTTGAGTTTGTTTCATGATGGAGAATGTAAAGGGCTGCAAGGCACTGTTTTGGAAAAATACAAATATCTAGATTTGATGTTTCTTTTATTAATAAACAGTTGCTTTTAAAAGAATCTACTTACATTTTAAAATTTGACACCCTGTCTCCAATGGGACTAAATGAAGACTGTAATTGGAGAGTATTTCTTTAATTGTATGATTGTTTAATTGATGTATGTGTATATATGGGGCAAGTTTTTTACTTTGTGTTATACTCCGTGAAGGCTTTGGCCGAGACGTCAGAGTTTCAGTAAATTTGTTGGATACACTAGTGGTTGTTTCTTTTTTGCTACAAGGCAACTTTTTATTTTGTGCATCAGTTAGAAAGAATATCTTGTCTGTGGGAAGGAAGCCCATGTGGTGCTCTATTCTCAGTAGTAGCTTCAGGAAGTAGACTTGCCTCATGGGTATCAGGTGGGACTTTGACACAGACCTAGATTCTAAAGGCAAGTCAGAGTGGATTTGAGAGCATTTTATGCATCCTCCAATGTTGCTGTTTGGATCAGACAGTTATCTAGATATGGATCTACTCTGCATGCTCTAAAGCCCAAATACTTGAATGTTATTTTCTCGAGATGAGAATAACAAAAACTAAAATCCCAAACCGTGCAATTTTTCCCAGGGCAAGTAAATACTTTCCCAAAACCTCATGAAAACACACAGTAGTATCTGTAACCTACCTAGGTGGGGGGCTATACCCCCACACCCTCCCTA
Source organism: Protopterus annectens (assembly GCF_019279795.1). NCBI lineage: Eukaryota > Metazoa > Chordata > Ceratodontiformes > Protopteridae > Protopterus > Protopterus annectens. The sequence continues at coordinate 698,808,159 of NC_056741.1, forward strand.
ACTATAAATATATATATGTGTGTGTGTGTGTGTGTGTGTGTGTGTACCAAATCTGGGATCGCAGCACAGTGGGGAAAAGGGCATATTTCCCCATGTTGGGCAACTGTTTACTTGCCCTGTGAAAAACTGTGCAGGTTGGAATTTCAGTTTTTGTTTTCATCTTGAGAAAATAACGTTTGAGTATATTGGCTTTTGACCAAGCAAGGTAGACCCCTAGATATGAATAGCTGTATATTCCCTTGGTTCTACAAAAAGGCTATTACTGGAGCAAGGCACTTTGTGAACACCCTCAGTATAGCGGATAAGCTTAATAATGAGGTGAATTAATAATAGATATCCCTTTCTTTAAATCTGAGAAATGTTTTGTGCCCTCCACATATGTGTATATGCAGGTAGGCATCCATCAGATATAGAGAGGTCATGTATGTCCATGGAAAGACTAGTTGAAGAAGGCTATGCAAAGTTTATATTTTGAATTTTAGCATTTTAGGAACTTGTTTAGCCTTGACAGGTCCAGAATTGATCTTCAGGGTCTATCTTTTCTAGGACTTACATGAGTAGATGCTTGTAACATCTACCCTCTTTAGTACTCTGTGTTCTCCACATGAGCAGTTGTAGGAAAAGGGGATAAACCAAGAGCCTTTTAGCTGCAGGTAGAAGAATGAATGCCTAAAATGTGACATTTTTATGAATTGCAATTTGTATCCCTGTTTTAAAGAATTAATATCAATCTATCGAACAAGGTTTCAACAAATGCAAATAAACTAAAACCAGTTCACAGAAATCGCCTTCAGTTCTTCTGTTTGCCTTGTACTTGGGTTGGAAAAGTAAAGTCCCTTGAATTAAGCATGTATGTCTGACAGATTAAGGCCATGGAATCTACATCAGCAGATGTGCATGTGTTTTTCCCCTGTTGTGTCAAGAAACTTGTTTCTGTCTTCAAGAACTGTAGTCTCTTTTGCAACAACAATGGTTCTCTTGTTGGCATTCATGGATACCACAGATAGATCCACAATGTCCGTCATATAAATAGGTTCATAGGTAAGTACTAGGCTAGCTGCCCTTACAGGCCATTTTAAGCCTAGCCATTTTCACTTTAAGGGTCAGAATCAAACTTTTTACCTTGTATCTGTGAGGTAAACACCTTAACCATTATGCCAATCCCCAATCTTCCATTCTGTAAAAATGGCCTGGCTTTCTAGGAACAGTGAGTTGGAAATTTGGCTCCAAAGATGCATAAACAAAGGCATCATCCAAGGATTTGGTTACTGGAAAATGGCAAATGGATTAGGCTGTGGTACGGTCAGAAACTCCCTGTATCTAATCTGAGCCAAGGTGAATTCCTTGGCCTCCTATTTGAGGTAGTTCTCCATTATGTGAACAGTATCTTCAAAGAAGATATTCCTTGGTGGGGATTCAGACAATAAAGTGCCCTCAATGTCTGTTGCATAAATAGAAGGGGAAGACATCTAATCTACAACATGGTCTAGTTCTTCTGCCTCTGAAATGGGGGAATCTGAACCCTCAGAAAGGGAGAGAGCCATTCTTCTTTTGGAGGTGGAGACCCTGACACTGACCCATTTTCAACTGCATGTTCTTTAAGAAAAAGACAAACTCCTGAGACAGTTTTACTAAGTCCTGAGAGGGAGGCTTGTATGGATTGTAAGAAGTGGGCTCACCAAGCAGGCTCTAAGGTGAGATGACAAACATATGCATATAGGAGAGAGCCCAGGGCTTAATAGTTGAGACAACCTCAGAGGCCTAGGCTGACAGGCAGGCAACAATAACCTCAGTCTGAAAACTAATGGCCTCCTAGTGAATAAGGGTTAACTGGATACCACTCTGTATCTCTGTAGTAAAAGTATAGGAATCAGAAGCAAAAGTCTGCAGACTGACCAACACCTGAAAGGATTTAGTTTGTGTAGATATGCCATCAACAGAGTGCATGGCGACCTCCAAGGGGACCATGTAGGAGGTCTCAGTGGCAATGGACCTTGAGGTCAAGGGACTACAAGAACACCTCACTGATTCTGGTATCCCTGAGCCTAGGAAGGCCTTCAGACTCTGGAGGATGCTCTCAGTCTCCCGCTCTTCTTCTTTTGGATGCTTTTCTTAAAATCTTCTTTTTCCTGAAAGAGTCCACTGGAGAAGAATTTGAATGCCATAGTATTCCTAGACCAAGCACATAACTTTTTCTGATTGAATAATGCCCAGAAAGATTTTGAAGTCTGCATGAATCTGGGCACATGACTTTTTCTGAGCGGGGTATGCCACTAGAGGTTTTGCTCTCTGCTTGAGTGTCCTCAGGTTGAACCTTTCACAGTGGGAGACTTTTGACTAAGTTGTGTTCAGTTCCTAAGCAAAAACACATTTAACATGAAAATCTTTGTGAGGAATGTGTTTCCCACCGTCAGTGCTAATAGTGACATTTTTAGTACTAAAAGCTAAATCTAGCAGACCTCAATGCCAAGAAAGATATGCTTGCCATGTAATAAAAGTACTGCAATGAAATAGGATAAAACATTTTACCCTGTATAGTATTTAGCTGTGAAATATGAAAGCCAAGCAAGACAATGGACTGATTTTTCTTTAGAGCTGTACTTTAATTGGGACACAAGCTGCAGTATGAAATAACTGAAGACAGTATGAAGAAATGTCCATCTGAAGGGAAAAAAATACTAAGCTTTGAAAAAGTCTGGCCAGTCTGAAGTCTCACGAATACAAATACATGCATATAATGCAGTCATTTACTCCTTTGTAGTCTTAGCAACAATCAAGGGTGTTTCCAAAAACTCAATTTACAGAATCTACTGACTGGATTGTGTCAGCCAACTCAAGTTGAAGACAGCGATGTGTGAAACCTTTAGCACAGTCTAGAGCTATCCAGGGAGTTATTCATTCTATTGTCTGTGCCATGACTAGATAGGTCAAGAGCTACTTATGTGCCATCAAAGAGACATTATCATTTGTGGTTCTCTGATCTCTACTACAGTTGTTTGTCAACAAAGTAAAACCAATTATACACAGCTTTCACAGGTAACTTAGAAGTTTCATTCTGGTTCAGTCACTTCTTCAGTTATGCAGTCTGCATATAGTATTCTGTGGACTCAACCCCTAATGTAGACGATATATGTCATCTGGAAAGGACTGCCTTAATCCTCTCTAGTGTACTTCAGAACACTATACCATACTATACTCTGCTATACTACATTGCAATACTCTATGTTATGTTATATTACAGACTACTATACAATACTATACTAAACTATATTATACTATTATACTATTATACTGTACTGTACTGTGCTATACTGTATCACAATGCTCTGTGTTGTGGTACATTTCAGACTACTACACTATACCATACTATACTTTATTATACTATTATACTATACTATACTATACTATACTTTATTATACTATACTAATCTATACTGTACTATATGTCAAACAAATAATGGTCAGTAATGACCCTTACATTTTCATGTTTATCTGCATTTAGGTGTCCCACTGTGTGACTACACAGTAGCTGAAAATATTTAGTTTCAAACATGCTTCCCTGTGTCCTGACCTGTCAAAGTTTTTCAGTATATCTCTGTTTCTATAATTCAATTAGTGTTATTATATGATGAAAATAACTTTTGCAAACAAAGGCTCAAAGAAAGTGACCAAAAGCAAGTTTCCTGACAGGTAAATTAATTTAACTGTACTTCAGGAATTAGTGCAATCCTGGATGTACTTACTGTGTTTTCTATATGCAAATTTGCTTCCAGCCACTTTCCATAAACTGTTTGAACATTTAGCAGCATCTAATTTGGTAGTTAATGGATCTAAGGCTTCTACCCTTTGACAATGCTGATATTCCCTTACCATAAAAAAATTTCCTGCATAAATCAGAAAGGCCTTCAGTTTTAGATTAAGTGTTTGCATAAGTGACAAAGCAACCTGTCCAGAAGTTAGAAAACCTTCTTTCTTACTTGAAAAATATATGTATTCATTGTCTTCTAGTCAGACTCTGTCTTACAGTACGTTATTGTTATTTATTCATTTGAAGTACTATGTATATACACGTTATGCTTAGCTTAGTTTAATATTATTTACTTGCTTGCCTGGAGTTTTATTATTCATGTATAGAGTTCTTGACATTTTTGGGCGGCCACGGTGGTGCAGTGGTTAACATTGTCACCTCACAGCAAGAGGTTCCCCAATTCGATCCTCGGCTGGGGTGCCTTCTGTGCAGAGTCTGCATGTACTCCCTGTGGTCGCGTGGGTTTCCTCCGGGTGCTCCGGTTTCCTCCCACATCCCAAAGACATGCTGCAGGTGGATTGGACACTCTAAATTGGCCCTAGGTGTGAGTGCATGTGTGTGCCTTCTGTGGAAGGTTGGGTGCCGGGCTGGCAACTCGACACTGTAAAAAACTCCACTGCCAATCATGAGCGGACAGGTGATCCGCTGTGGTGACCCCTAACTGGGAAAAGCCGAAAGAAGAAGAGTTCTTGACATTTTTACCTTTGTTCCATGCTTGAATTTGATTTAATCATATTTCAGTGCAGACAAACCAGTGGTGCTGTCCTAAAGTGTAAAACACAAACACAGGAATATTGGTCGGCAAGGAAATACAGTCCACATACACAATTCCCAATGAATTCCGATGGAAATCAGGCAGTTTTCACTTCACCAAGGACAAACGCAAGTTCAAAGTGTAAAATATTCTATTTATTGTTGGTACATACAAACTTGGCAAGCGCTTTCACCCGACTGGGCTTCTTCATGCCAAAAAAAGCACAGGTTCAAAGTATCCAATAAATACTCTATTCATAATTACATCACATCCTCTGAATTAATTAACAGATAAAATACAAACATACGACACCAAATAAATTATGCCAAATAAATTATGCCAAAGTTAAAAAGATCATACATTCCTCTTCATGCATATTCCATAAAAATATATGCTGGGTCTAGTGTGTAATACAACACCGTCTATTTACTAAAATTCAGTAACTTACTACTGCAATACATGTATAGCACTGAGGAACAACACATTCTAAAACAAAACATACAAAATATAAAGACATAAAACACAACATACATAATAGCCCACCTCTCTCACTACACACTAAACTCTAAGCTTTCTCCCCTTCAACATAGGTTTCAAGGGCACCCTTTCATTCAACCCGTGTGCCCGATCTGCTCTTAACCTGATTATCCATTTAGTTTCGGTCTGTTCAGTGTGATTCATCACATCACCCCTTCTAATAGTAGGTCAATTCACTTGTACAACTAAAAACTTAAAAGTATGTTCAGGAGTCTTTTCCAATACATGTCTGGATAAAGCATTTCTCTCGAATTTAGTCCGAATATTATACTGATCTTCCCTAATTCTATCTTTTAATCTCCTGTCGGTCTTGCCCACATAAAAGGCTGGTCATGACCTACAGGTAGCAAGATAGACAATATGCTCAGTTTCACAACTGGCCTTAGGTTGAAAATAAAAACAGTGTTGCTTGACAGGGTGAACAAACATCGCTGTACTATCTATCTGGGAGCAGTAGTTGCATTTCCGGCACGGGATCATGGTACCAGCTGTAAAACTATTGACAAAGTACTTATTATTGAGTCTACCTGAACCACACAGGATTCTATATAAATTAAGACGATTTCTATATGTAAACATTGGTGTCTGACCCACTATATCATAAATATTCGGGTCGACTGTTAATATTTCCCAGTGTTTCTGATAAATATTCCTAATAGTCCCAATGTCCTGGGTATAATAAACAGAGACACTAGTTCCCTGTTCATTCTTCACTGGTACTACAATCCTGTTTTCTCCTTCATAAGGAATCTCATTACTAGCTGCAAAGTACGGTGATGCCCTATCATTTCTAAGGACATCTACCCCCACAAATCCTTATTCTATTTCCTGCAAACTATAAGACCTATCATATAATTGTTGCTGTAGGCTGGTTAGTTCATTATGGAAACCAGTTTCTGTTGAATTAAGTCGTGAAACTCTCATGGCCTGTCCTCTCACTATATTATTAAATACAAATCTAGGATGCATACTAGTCCTATGTAGGAGTGAGTTCCTATAGCAGCTTTTCCTATATACCCCTGTATTTAATAAACCATCTGGGAGTCTCTCAACAAATACATCTAAATATGATACTCTAGTTCTAGATGCTGTCATAGTAAATTTTAAATAAGATGTACATAAATTAATCTGGTCCAAAAAGTTGGACAGGTCACTTTCACTAGCAGTCCATACCAAAAATAGGTCATCCACAAAACATACATAGAACACTACTGATTTCTGAAAGTGTTCCATGGTAAAGAGACAATATTTTTCCCTGTCAGCCATGGTTAGGTTGGCGTAGCTATTGGCACAAGAAGTGCCCATAGCCACGCCATCCCTCTGACTGTAGATTTTATTATTAAAAATAAAAATATTATTATTCAACACGATTCGTAATAGCTCACATATGGTGTCTACGGACAATCCAAGTGACCCCTGATCATCCTGTAGACACCTCCGAATGCATTCAATCCCCTCATCATTAGGGATAACAGTAAATAAGGACTGAACATCCAAAGTGACCAACCAGTATGATAAATTAGTAGGCAATATAGACATCTTATTGTACAACATCAACAAAAACTGCTTAGTATCCTTTAATATATATGAATGTTTATTAACTACTGATATAAGTTTAGATTCTAGATATAAAGATATTGGTTCCGTAACCCAGCCCCTCCCAGCAATGATAGGTCTCATGGGTGGGTTAGTAAAGTGTTTATGTATTTTGGGCATACCTTGTATGCTAGGTATTAATGGATAATCAACTACAAAAGAATGTATACACGATCTGTGATCTGTGATCATATTGCTGTATAAAAGACTCAGTATTAAATCAGATAATCTATCAAGTACTTAGGTCTGGCTGGATGTCAACACTCTAACTATGCTGAATTTTACTCTGGAAAACAAAACAATTCCGCATTATTCACCTGTCTTGCCATTATGTGGCCACTTTCCACCGGTACTGAACAGTCATGTTAGCATTTGCTCACTCAGTACCTTACCCATCAAGGCAGATTTAAGGTTTAAATGTCATAGCTTTCTACAACTTATTCCTTCATAATTATATTATGCTGCTTTAGAATTTATCACTGCATCAATGCAATTGCACATGGAAGTGAGTTGTGGTATAGAGTGTATTTTACAGGTAGTACTCTGTGCCACTAAGAATTTAGGGTACATACAGTAAATCATTTCATCTTTCAGATCTGAAACAGAAAAATAGTCTACAAGTATAACTGACTGTAACATTTCCTAATGTGTTTATCTTTACTTTTACTTTTATCACATGCTACACTATAACTGGCTATTTCTTTGCAGGATAAGTGAGATTAGAAACTTTAATGCTGGTATGTGAGATATAGATAATAGCTGAGATGATGCTGCAGAGAAATCATGTGGCAGTATTTGCTAAGGTTTGTACAGTTTGTGTTTTCTTTAGCTGTGGTTTAGCTAATTACCAAGTAGGTGGAGTTTGTTTCAGAATTAGTAGACAGGTGCTGGATTATGCTTGTTTACATTTTCGTTGCTAAATGCAAATCTATCTTGCTTTATAAAAAGAAGGGGGACCACTTTTGCTTTGCAAATCTAATACTGCATGAGGCAATATGTATTCATGTTTAGAATTAGTTAAACTTTGGAGTTATTGTTCTCATTGTATTTGCGTTACAGCTCAAGTAAGGCATTTATAGAAGTATACTGCTGAACAGCACCCTAACAAAAGTTAAAAATGTGGAATCATGTAATGTACATCTTGTGCAGTTATATCACTAATAGTTTCACAAGACAGCTAACTTGTTATTTAAAGGAAAAGTTTACCCTAAAATTGAAAAAAATGTTTCCTCATATCTTGATATTGTATACACTACTAATATATCATAATTATTCCAAGCATGTGCTGCTTTATTTTAATGTTTTGCATCCTAAAATGGTTGTAAGGGGCACTGCCAAACTGAATGTTTATTTTTTCATTCTCCTTGTTTTCCCACTAGAATGGAGTTTCAGTTTTATATTTTAGCACAGCCTATTTATTATAAATGAAGGATTTTTCATCCATTTTGTTTCAGTAATAGTGCTATGAATTATGGGATTGTCTTTGAAGGCAGTGTCAGTGCTTTTTAACTGACCTACTATAAGCTGGTTAAAGCTTCATATGGCCTATTTACATTTTCTTCAATGAAGAAAAAGTAGGCAAACTGACAGCCACCAGTAGCTTTGATGTGGTGCTAAATTTTGTAGTTACATGGACTAAAAACACACTTCTCTGGGAAAAATGTGAATATTTACCAGTGTATTTATGTAGTGTTTAGTAACATTCATCCACATTTTTTTTCATATAAAGTACATAGCAACAGCTAAAGTGAAAATCTTCTCCAAAGAGTTAGTGGTTGGCAGACAATATAGGACTCTATTGATTATAGCAAGATATAGCCTTGGGATAAAAATATGTGGGCAGTAACCAAAAATAAAAAATACAGACTATGTGTTGTCATAGTCAAACAAGGTGAGACAAATTATTTTCTAAAACAATAGTGAGATTTGAAAAGAAAGGAAGATATGGTGAGTCCTTCATGATCTGTGGCAGAGAAACTAGTTGAAATGAAAAAAAAAAAAAAAGAAAGGTGATTAAGGATTTCTGAGCATAAAACAATTTTTAGGTAATATTACAGGGGAACAGAAACCTCTGGAATTATCTTAACTGTAGTATGCCTTTGAGAAAAATAGAGACACATGGGACATGAGTCTTGTGACTTGGGGAGTCTTGGCACTTGCGAGTAAACCTTTGAGGTAGCAGCATTACTGTCTAATATCTCACCTTTTCTAAAACTTTGTCTACACTGTTGTCTAATCCTTTAACACCTCATACATAACTTGAATCTGGAAGACCTAACATGGTGGCAGAATCATCAAATAAGTAGTTGTCTGTGTTGCACAAATGGATGGAGCTCTCACTTTGACCCAGGCAACCTGGGTTTGGATGGCAGCCTAGGAACTGGAGGATCAATCAAAGAGGGAGAGGTATGAAGAGATGCTGACTACATACCCATCTCTATGTGGGGAATTGACGGATGTTCTCCATGGGTGCATCTCTTGCAAATGAATCTCTGGTGGGTATGGCTGACCTAGTAAGAGCAGTTTACTGAAAGAGTAACAAGGATAACATCACTTACAGAAGTTGATGATAACCCACACTGCAATAAATGCACACACACATCCTCTGAGCATAACAAAAATCCGCTGATGTTTGCATCCATGATGCCTCCACTGTGATCGGCTCTCACCAAATAAGCAATTAATGCACACTCATGCTGGTCAGTAGGTGATAGGAATAGGGGCAATGAATTGTAGAAAAAGTCATAAAACCAGGTGATATAATCCTGAAGAGGGCAGAGTTGGTTATTTGTTTTGTTTTAGCCCATGCCGACACCAGTTGCATAATTCATTTTCTCTAACTAGTCCAATTTGGATGACAATTCCAGCATTTTTGGGCTTGGGTTGCTTCATAAAATTCATTTCAATTTAATGACAAGCTCCTAGCCTACAAAACCGAGAACATCCATAATCTTGATATGTATTTTCTCTTCAATGTTTGACTCAAGATGGTAATGCTAGAGCGTCTAGCTGCCTTAAAACTACTGGGAAACCTGAAAGGAAAATGAAAGTCCTGACTCCAAGGAGTTCACCTGTATCTTGGTGCAAGTGACCTCAGTGAAAAAACAAAGCAGATCAAGTGCGCCATGTTTTTCATTTTGTAGCTGTGGAATATTTCTAGGCATTTACCACTTTTACTGTTATTAAGACAGAGAAAAGCACTTTGACAACATTGAAAACCAAACTACAGACATACTATGAGCCAAAGAAAAACTACCCTATACCGGACATTTATTTTTTAACAGACACCCAGATGCACAAGAGGCTGTAGTTGCATATGTGACTGATTTAAAACAGAAAAGTACATAATTCCAAATGTGGTGGGCTATGCCATTTATTAATCAGAGTAAGAAATGCATTACATAAGCAATGACTAAGAGGCAGGCTGTTGAGAGAATCAGTTCTGTAAGCCAATTGTCAAATGTGCAGTTAAAATTGCTATCTGATGTCATGGACATATGTAAAACTGACACAGAAGTAGAGAATAAGAGGAAGAAAAGGAAAAACTACAAATGAAAAATTGCTGAGACTACACTCAATACATAGCCCATTGTTCAAGATGGTGCCAGTTAACAATTGGGCAGCAAACTGACACACAAAATGCAATACTTTGACTGTAGGCTTGAAAAGAAGCAATGTAAAAAAAAACTTTGCAGCTGATGGGCTGGAACTTGCTATTATTTCAGAATGCAATTAAACAGAAAAAAAATTGCAAAAATGGAATATTAATATTTTCAGACAGAAAATGATGCAAAGACTGAAATCTGGATTTTGTAGAAATGACTTTCATGAATATAGTTATTGTGAAAATGAAAATTAAAAAAATGTCAGGAAGAAGTGCAAGAAAATGTCTGAAAATATATCTGAAAAGGTGTCTTGTCAGAGAAATTGTCTTTAAATGACACATCTGTTGCGTTTAAGACTGATAATGGAATAGACTGTAGCATCTATATTTACAAATGGCAAACTGAGTCTGTGTGAGTAGTTTTGTATTAATTTAGATGTAAACTGAACCCTGCAGGTGAAATGTAATTGAACTTTTCCTTTAAAAATAAGATAAGCAACTCTTATTTTCTTTTAAAACAGGCCAGTATACTTGGTAAGGATGTCCCTGTGTCTATGCGCATGAAGACTTTAAGTCATAGCTCTAGAAAATGGGCATTAAAATGGTAGCTGCATTCTTTGTCTAAGAAAACGGAGTGAGATGCACAGGCCTGGTATGCACAGAAGCAAAATGAAATGGAATGCTGAACATAGTCTTTGGTTGTATGAAATTTTGTGATTATTTACATGGGAAATGTATAAAAATAGAAATATATCATAAGCCTTTGCAAAATATTTTCATTGCATAAAGCATCTGGAAGATTGCAAAGAAAAAACAATTATGCATGAGTTGGTGGTAGCTCAAATGGATGTAAAAGAACATATGGCACCTATCAAAAAGAGTGTGGGTCTTTATTTTAAGTATATTTACAGTATTTATATACTATTTACAATATTTACACTATTTACAATATCAGATGCATAATATTTTTCAATATACATATCTCAATCTTCCATTTATATATAATTTCAATATTCTAGTTAAGTTTTTAACCCCTACTCCATTTTCCAAAGCCAAAATCTTATATTTTCCAGCATTGCTACCAAGTCCCATTTCCCATTAAACATTTCTTTCACTCTTCAATTCCAGATAGTCCATATTACATTAAACATATTTTATCCATTATATATGTATTCATTGTTTCTGTTTTCATAAAAAAAAATATTCAGTCATGTCAATGTTAACATCATCTACACCCTTTATATCATCAAAGTATTTTAAATCACTTAATAATTCCATAACTTCACAACTTCTTAACATTTCGGAAATACATATTGTGCTGTTTCAATTTCTTTACAATAATTTAATGTTCTTTCTTCTCATTTTTTTTTTTTATAAGGCATATTGGCTTTGATTGGTAATTTATTTATAGTCAATTGCCACAAAAAAGTCTTAGCATTCTACTATATTCTTGACTCTTTCTGTTCTTGCTTTTATAGCTTTAACTTTCTCATCCAGTAAATCTCTCCAAGTGTGCACATAATGCCTACACAGGAATTTTTTTTGCCATACCTTTCTTTCAGTTTCAATTTCATCTATCTTTATTTTCCATAATGATGTATTTTCCTGATAAAGTTGCATTACAGCATTTATGTACTCTCTTGCTGTTTTAAAACTTAGCACTAGCTTCTATTCTTTCTCATATTCTTGTTTTAATATTCTAGTTAGAAATTCATCATTATTATCTTTCAAACTCTTAAGAATTTTATACAGGATCAATGAAACTGCATACACTACATGACTGATTAGTCCTAAAGCTCTCTCTTTTTTCTCAATCTATAAAGTCCCTCTTTCAACAGGGTTAATCCTGGAACCCCATATAAATGAGAATATAATAGCACAAATCTCCTTCTCAAATTCTGATGGTAAACCAAATACACTAGCTAGGTATTCAATATTGAATTTATTAAATAAATCTTTTCTAAAATGATAACCTAAACATTCTCCAAAACAGACACATGCTTCTCATTTTCTCTATCATCTTTTTTCCATTGTATTTCTTATTTTCCAAAATGTTTTCCCAAAACTATTTCTTCCATATTAAATTCAATTTCTCCTATCTTCCCATTATACCCCAAAACTTTACTCTTTTCTTTATTTAGATATAAATCTATGCCATTTAAATATTAATTTAAATAGTTCAGTACTATTAGCATTCCTTTCATGTTTTTGTAATGGGTATAATGTTATCTGCATAGGCTAAAATAATAGATAATTTAATATTCTCCTTAGTAACATATGCTTCTTCCTTCATATCTTGATTTACACATGTTAATATTGCATTTGTTACCAGTACAAAAATGAAGCTAATTAATGGACACCTTTGTCTTATGAGCCTCTTAATATTTATCTCCTGACTTAAGCAATCATTTACCAAGAGCTTTATTTTGTTATATTCATAGGCAGTACACATACAATTTTTACCTAGTACTAATATTGTAAGACTGAAATATTCCCAAAATATTTCATGTTGTATAGAATTGAAAGCCTTGCTCAGGTCATCTATCATTTTCATTTGTTCTTTCTTGTATATACAATCATCTAGCTATAATTAATAACTTCTGACTTCCTTTCTTCTTGACACTATATATTATTTCCTCTATTATATTATGAATTTTACCTTCCAATCTTTTCTGTATAATTTTCATAAAAAAATATATTTTGTAGTATTTAATACCAATGGTCTTTATTTTATTTAACATTTGTTAACTGGAAAAGTCCAACTTGGAATGAAGCCAGTTTTCAGTGGCGGCCCAGGGAGAAAGGCTTCAGATGCGTGTCTTTAGTAACATAGGAGGAAACCAGAGCACCCGGTGGAAACCCACACGAATGCAGGGAGGACATGTAGACTCCACACAGAAGGCACCCCAGCCGAGAATCGAACCAGAGAATCTCTTGCTGTAAGGTGACAATGCTACCGCTGCACCACTGCGTCTTCAATTCTGTATTTCCATTCTATTCCTTTTTTTCATATAAATTTTAAAAATACCACTGTATTATTCTTTATAATTAAATCCTTCTTTTAACATTCATTCAGTACTTCAAAAAACATTTTTTCCAGAATAACATATCTTTATATGTTTGATATTCTATTCCATCAGATCCTCCTGCCAATTCTATATTGACTGGTGTTAATATTCTGTCCATTTCATCTAAATGTATTTCTCTTTCTAATGCATTATTATCCTATTCTGAAAGGATCTTTACCATCCACTGCTTTTTTCCTATCTTTTTTCTTCTTTCAGCTTTCCCAGTTAGGAGTCGCCACAGCGGATCATCTGTCTGCTCATGATTGGCAGTGGAGTTTTATGGTGTTGAGTTGCCAGCCCAGCGCCCAACCTTCCACAGAAGGCGCACACACACACTCACACCTAGGGCCAATTTAGAGTGTCCAATTCACCTACTGCATGTCTTTGGGATGAGGGAGGAAACCGGAGCACCCGGAGGAAACCCACACGACCACAGGGAGGACATGCAGACTCTGCACAGAAGGCACCCCAGCCGAAAATCAAACCAGAGTACCTCTTGCTGTGAGGCGGCAACACTAACCGCTGCACCACCATGGCCACCCTTCCTATCATTTCTTTTACATACTGTACCACTATAGCCATTATTTTTTTCTTATTTACTCTATTTTCCCGCTATATGTTAAATTTCTCTCATACTATTATCCTCCTTAACCTTTTTACTTAAATATGGAACCACTTCTTTTTTTCTTCCTTGCAAAAAATATCTTTGTTTATATAATGTGTTTAATTTTCTCTTAATTCATCTCATGGGTTCTTTTTCTTTAATAAAATCTCTATCATTTCTTTCTGTGTTATTAAATGCCTCATTACTTAACTTAATCATAATTTCTTTGCGTCTCCCTCCCGTTATCTAATTGCTACTCTATATAACATTTCTTGCATTTTTCTTTAAATACTATCCACCATTCAGGCCAACTTCTTTAAAAATCTCTCATATCGATATGATCATTCCAAAGTTCTATTACTGTCATTTATTTTTCCTTTTATATCCATTTTTCATTCATTTTTTCATTAATTCTCTTTATTCCTTTTCCTATTTTTATATATTCTTCTTTATGCTTAATCTTTAATTAAATGGCAACATGATCTGAAAACCTTGTTTTTATTACACCTTCTTCTTTTGTCTCTAGTTCTGTTTTATGCTCACCTTTACTATATGTTTATCTGTTAGATCTCCATATACTAAATTTGCCATATTTAATTACCTCTAACATTTTATTAATATCCCCACCCTTTTTCTTTCTTCCCAAATCACAATTAAAATCCTCTGCAATTATAATATCCATGTTTACTACAATATAATCCAATTATTTTAAACATCGAGTGACGTAGGGATTTATGCCCAACTTAGTAAGTTTATCTATGATTCCAAAGTGGGGGATGGTGTCGAAGGCCTTTCTTTACTTGTAACATATGCATAAAGTGCAATAACTCCATATACCTGTTCCTTCATAGGTTCAGAGGTTGGTACTAGGCTATCAGCACTAGGGCCTATACAAGCCTTGCCATAACAATTCCCCTGGATATTTCTTCCCACAATATTTACTTCCCTGGACCCCAGTCTAGCAGGGTGACTGACATGATCCCCGGGGTGAATTTCCTATCTCCCATCCAATCATCAAGGTTCCTTTTGAAGAGGGCCAAGAAGGAACTCTTCTTGACATATATGGGCAGTCTATTCCAGAGTCTGGGGAGTCTCTGGGTCAGGAACCTATCCCTCCAGCATGTTTTGTTCATTGTGATGACAAGGTTTAGATCCCTGGAGCGTGTGGCTCTGAGGGATTGGGATTTCTTTAAGTGTAGCATGTCCAACAGCTCTGAGTTTGACATGGCTTTGTATGTTAAGCAAAGATCACCTCGGAGTAGACGATATGCCACAGAGTATAGCTGGAGATTTTTTAGATGGTCAGCACTGGGCATCTGCTTTAGGCCTGTGAATCTTTTAGTGAGGTAATTCTGTGGCCTTTCCAGCTGTTGCAGATGTCTTGTGAGGTACATACCAAACAGGGCATTGTACTCTATAATGGGTCTAATGAGGGATGAGGACAGTGGGACAATCAATAACCTCCTTTTTTTCTGGATGAAAAACCCTTAGTGATGAGGTGTGCCACACAGAAGGAATTCCTGACTGTTGTGGCGATGTGGTTATCGAAGGTGAGACCACTGTCCACCTGTGTCCCTAAGTCTCTCATCACACTTTCAGTGTTTAGTGTCCTGCCACCTATGTGGTAATTCATGGGTACATGTTTTTTCCCAAAGGGGATAACTATGCATTTTTTGGCATTAAGCTTGAGCCCATGGCTCTGGCACCAAGCATCTGTTTCTGTAAGGCCCTTTTGCAGAATATCCACATAATTTGGGGATTCAATAATGGCTCCCAGTTTGCAGTCATCTGCGAACTTTGTTAGCCAGACTCCCTTAGTGCTGGGCCTGTACTTCAGAGAAGTAGATGCCAAACAAGAGCGGTCCCAGGACTGAACCCTGAGGTACTCCACTTGTCACTTGTCTGGAGCTCAATTTGGAGTCGGCTACTTTTATAGTCTGTGTTCTGTCAGTAAGCCAGTTGGCAACCCATCGAGTAATGTAGGGATTTATGCCCAACTTAGTAAGCTTATCTATGATTCCAAAGTGGGGGATGGTGTCGAAGGTCTTGGCAACGTCCATATAGGCTGTGTGGACTGCCTTACACTCATCCACAGCTCTGGAGACTGATTTGAAGAAGTCACTCAGGTTCAGGAGACAAGATCGGCCCTTCACAAACCTGAACTGGGTGGGGTCTAGTATTTGAAGGTTGTCAGTGTCTTTGTTTATAAGTTACATGATAATGCATTCCATGCCCTTGCAGATCAGGCTCATCAGACTGATGGGATGGTAATCCCCGGGATCCAAGGTGGATCCCCCCTTGTGGAGTGGGATAACTGTAGCTGTGCACCACACGAAGCCTGAAGTGAGGCTATGATTAAACATGACACTTAGGTGAGGTGCCACTTCATTTTGTAGTTCATGTAGTACACAGCCCAGAATGTCATCTTGTCCCATGGATGCTGTATTCTTAGCTTTGGAGACTGCGGTTTCTATTTGTGTGGCTGTGATTACTGGAATTTGCCAATCTTTTGGTACTGAGATAGGCCCTTTAGGGGCTGAAAGGGGTGAAGTTGGCACTAAATCGATCTGTCAGGATATTGGCAATATCCTTGGGATCAGTATATTTAATGCCATTCTGTTGTAGCTCAGAGCAGATCTGAGCATTGCCATTTAGATTCTTGACATAACTATAGAATGCCTTGTGGTTGTCTTTGGAATCTTTGGCAATTTTATTTTTGTAACTAGCTTTGGGGGATTTTATGAGGGATCTCAGCTTTTTACTAAGGCTGGTAAGGGAGTTTTTTTGCATCCTGGGATTTTCCTCTTTTCTGCAACAGTTTCTTCCTTCTTTTATATAGTTTGTTTATGGCAAGAGACCACCAGATTGGCTTCCTTTTTTTGGAGGAGAGTGTCTTGGTTCTGTTTGGGATGGCACGATTCATGCACAAGTGGATGTGCTCGTATAGTGCCTTAGTGTAGGATTCAGCAGTCGAACTTTCAGCTCCTGTCTGCATGGGTGTCATGAAGTTTGTTATTTCTGATTTGAGTAGCATGAAGTTGGCTTGGGATGTTAAGGGTGATTAGCTTATGGTCAGACCTGACCAATGAGGGAGTGACCACTGGTGTGGAACCTCTATCTCCCATGTTGGTAATGACCAGGTCTAGGTTATTGGAGCCCCTGGTGGGACAATGGATTAGTTGATCCAGGGCATTGGAATTTATGAATTCCAAGAACTGTTGGGAAAAGGTGTTGATACCCAAGTAGTTTTCCCAGTTAATGGCAGGGTAGTTGAAATCACCCAGTATTAGGGTGTTTGGTTGCATCTTAATATTTTCCAGTATGTTTAGAAAGATGTAGTGAGAATCTTGGAGCATGGTGGGGGATCTGTAGCAAGCTACAATTTGGATTGCAGTCTTACCTAGTGTTAATTGCACCTGGAGAATTTTAGATGCATTGTGTTGGGCAACTAGCCTAGAGGTGTGAATATCCTTGGTGAATATGGACACTCCTTCACCTTTAGTGCTTCGGTCTTGGCTTGATGGCTAAAAATTGTGGTAAGAGTTGCAGCCTGGTATTACAGAGATCCCCTGTGGTGCCTTGAACCAGGTCACAGTTACTGCACAGATATTGATGTTCTCCATTTTTAGGAGTGCCTCAAAACAGGCAGACAGATACTGGATCCCCTTTGAATGCCACCAAAAGCATAGCCAATTGTTGAAGTCAATCATTTTGTCCTTATACTGTGGTATAATTCTGGGCGAAGGCAGGATGCTACTCATGGCTAGGGTCATACCTGCCTGGGCCACATGATCCAAGAGCTCTTTCATGTCTCTTTTCATGTAGTCCAGGGAGGTACGTCTCAAGTCATTCACTCCAACATGGACAATGACAGAGTTGTATTTGTATTTGTTGAGTGAATTGAGTGCATGCATTATGTGGTGGATCCTAGCACCCAACAGGCAGCTGACTGTAATTTTCTCCTTGTTCAGCCTGGTGAGTGGCATATCAGTGTGCCTGACTATAGAGTCACCTATGAATAAAGTGTTGCGTACATTGTCTTGCCTTAGGGGGTGTTGTTGGGTGGCACACTGGTGTTGTGAGCTATGTGTCTCTTTGGTTGTGACTGGTGTTTGTGTTTCAGCTTTGGAGGTCCTTGTTGCTTGGGAAGGTTAATGTTAAGAGCCTCCACATATGTGGGTTTACTGTTGCTATGTGTGGGTGTTAATGGTGTGGGTTTTGAAGGGCTATGTGTTGCTTGAGGTGTAGTGCAGGTGTTAACCTTTTCCTCTTGACTGTCTAGCACAATCTTGGCTGGAGAGAGCTTTGCTTCCAGTTTAGTTATGTAAGTGCATCTCTCGCAGGTTGTAGTGTTGGGTGGTAGGAGGAGAGGGTTGTCTGTGTACATGAGGCAGTTGCTGCATTGCCCCAGTATGCCCAGACTCACCAGGTGGACAGGAGAAATCACTGGAAGCTGACCCTTGGACATGCCTGTTTGGGTGCTTTTTTTGTAAAGTACAAGAGCTGTTTTCTCTTACCTTTGCAGGGTACTTTGCAATTATATGCTGTTTAGTGCCTACAATTAATTTCTCCTTTTAACAAGGAGAGTTGAGTGCTTGTATCAGTTTAAGGCTTCCTAGTGCTTTTCAGCAGGTTCTAGAGCAAGTGCTAGTCACTGGGGTTCAGATTTTAGTGCTACTACCGAGAAACCAGCTAGTTTTAAGGGATAATTTGAAAAGCAGACTTTCTGGCACCTGGAATAGTTTAACCATAGCCCTGCGGTGCTGCACGATGCAAAAAACTCTTACATCTAAAATTGTTACTCTATCCATTATGACTAAAGTTACATCTAATATTTTAACTGCATCTTTCCATAAAATAGATATACCTGTACATTCTCATACCAAATTCCATATTACATTACTGCCCCATAATCTTTCTGTCTATATTCTTTCATCTTCATTTAAAAACCTTAAGTTTTCTAAAACAATTATCTGTTATCAAGTCTTTTGCACCATTCCAGAATACCTACTCTTCTAATCAAGTCTTTCATACTATTTACATTTACTGCTACTATTCTACAATTGTCCTTTTCTTGCTTTTTAAGTATTCTTGCTAAATATTTTTTTTCACTCTATTCATCCTTTATCCTTCTGCTTTTTTTGCATTGGTTCCTGTAAATTTTCTTTTCCTATCTCTCATCCATTTACCAATCAAATATTTCTTTTCTTTTACTGTATTCCATTGTACACCTTCATTATCACTTATTTATGAACCTTCCTCTATTTCTTTTTCTTTATTAGGTTCTTCTCTACTTGCTCCATCTTTAACCTTATAATTTCCCATTATTTCTTGCTGCATGTGTGTTTGTTCTTGTTCTTTTTCAGTTTGATTAATGTCTGACTCCCCTTCTACAAAATATGTACTCTCTTTATAATCCATCCACATATGACCATTTGTTACATCTACAACATTTTAAATCACATTTTTTTGCATCATGTCCCATTTCTCCACATGCATAACATTTTTTACCACAGTTATTAATTAAATGATCTGATTTCCCACAGAAAAAAACATGGTTTTGGTTGGCCCCAGTATTTCACAAAATATTTGTCTCCTTCAGCATGTCTAATACTAGGGATAGGTATAATATTTTCATTCTCCATTTTCAACACCACTTTACAATCCCCCTCTGTCCACAAACCTCTATTATCAAAACTTTAGAAACATTCATAATTCATAATGTCTCTACACATTTTACTTAAATGTATTTTCAAAGTCTTTGTTTTCCATTTCTCTTCTAAATTGAATATAGATATATATATATATATATATATATATATATATATATATATATAAATTTGTTTCTCTACCAAATATTTTAAACAGGTGCCTGTTCCATGGATAATAGTCTTTCTTTTTTTCAAACTCTCCAAGAAAATTTCCCATCATGTAACCAGTCTCAAATATGATAGCACATAAAGCTTCCTTATTAATGTGAATAAAAGCTCTTGATTCAGATGCCTTTGTCCCAAAAGGCATTATTACATTATTCAAAACTTTATACCTGTTCATCCCTTCCTCTTCTTTACTGAAAATTCTATCAGTAAAGTTTTTTCATCCTTGTCCCTGTGTTACTTGTATCTTCCTTTTTTTTTTGCTTTTCTTCTGGTCACTATTTCTACATACGAGTTTTTCTTTACTGTTTAAACTTTTATTTTGTCCATAATGTCACCCTATGAAGTTTCCCTCCCATTCTAAGGTTCACTAGAATTAAGCATATCCATTAGTAAATCATCCTGCAAACCCCCCCCCCACTCCACTGGAGGGTTGTAATGACACATCCATTTCCTGACTCTTCCTCTTCTCCAGACACTGTTGAAACAAATCCTCTGTGATAGGAAAAGGCTCAGCTGTTTTTCCTGGCTTGTATTCCTTTCCTTGGCTCTGTTTATGCAAAAAGAAGACTCAGTCATCTTTTCCTCTCCCCCTGGGCTGCCATAACATCTGAAAACTTCACAGAAGGCTTAAGTGTCTTTTCTCCTGACTCACCACAGCAGAACTCAAAATTAGAAGGTTGGCTTGCCGTCTCCTCTCCCCTGCTGATTTCAGACAGTCCATCTTTAACAACTGAATGTTTGACTGCCTTCATAAGAATGCCGCTACTACAGTGAATCTCCTGTGGATCCACTCTTCTCCCTCCCTGCTTCTCTGAGCCACCACTGTGCTCGGAACAGAAGCAGAAAGTCTGTGATCATGTCACCATCTTACTCACAACAACAGAGTAGGGGAAGTTGCTTGATGTCCTGACCAAACTTATCCAAGTAGTATTAAATACAGCCTTGAGTCTCTCCTGAAAAGAGGCCACTGGCATAGTGGGACTAACCTGATCAACAAAGAATAAATAAATAAATAAAAATAAAAATTGTTGATGCCTCACAAATAAGATATGGAAATAAAATACAAACCAGGAAGCCTGGCGTATATTGCTGATATGCTAAGTAAAGCTTATTTGGATGAATTGCAAAGAAAACATGCTGGAAGATAATCTGAATTTTCTGTGGGTTTTGACACAAATTTCACTGAATCCTGAGAAGCTACAAAACCTGAAATAGTAACCAGAGCATATACAGAAAAAACAGCAATTAAAGGAAGTTGTTTTATCAGTGCAGATGAACAGTGCAAAGCTTCTACATCTATTAATTCAGCAATACCTTAAAAGATGAATTCTCGTGCATTCATGGTCTAGTGTTTAAGGGTGAGAAACCCATGCTTTCATCATAAATGAGAAATGAAATGCTGTTGAAAATCTACAAGTCTCATTTTGGAATATGTAAGTCCAAGGAAAGAGATAACAATATTATGTATTGGTCGAGCATGGCAGCCTAAATAGAACAAACAGTACAAAGCTGTTTGCTACATGATATGTGAGAAATCAAAACCAGAAGGAGGAGTAATACCTCAAGAAATTCCACCATTACCCTGGCTAAGGTAGACCTTGTTTAAGCAAAACAATCCCCACTTTCTGCACTGCATTATCTATTGTTTGATGTATGCTGGAACTGTTCAACTGAAATATATAACAACCTCTGCCTCAAAGAATTTACTTAAATCAATCTTTGCAAAACAAGGAATACCTGAGCAGGTGATGCCAGAAACTGAGCCACCATTTCTGAGTCAAGAATTAAAATATATTTCAAGAGTTTGTGAAAAAATAAATAACATTTCAAATGGAAATGCATGTGCAATCAAATCAGCAAGTGGAACAAATGGTCCAGACAATGAAAAATTGAAGAATGACCACATGGGCATTCATACTGCATTGCTATACTACAGAAGTACAGATCTGGAAGCTGCAAGTTTAGCTTCTTCAGAGTTACTGAGGAGAATGAGGCGACTATGCAGATTAACGTCCTTGGTACCAAAAAGTAAAATGTAAGTTTCATGGCTACTTAGGAAAAGGCAAATAAAACAACCCTATGGCAAAAGTATTAAAACTTACCTTGCCTGCAACAAGAAAAAAATATGAGAGTGACACTGGATGAACATTTTGGCCAGAAATCTCACTTATAAGCAACTGTATTAGGGATCACCACAGTCTAATATCATACATTGTTAGTAAGAGGAAATGTAGTTTCTAGAAAAAGAAATTGCAGATATTTCTCAAAACCACTAAGTGAAGTCTAAAAGCTACTTCTGCTGCATGTCCCTCAGTAACTGCTGGTTGAAATGTCAACCTGTTGAACAACCAGTCAAACCTTCAGTCTTATGAAAAACATATAATTTTCTTTGAAGCACAGACTCATGATGGAATATAAAGGAATGCAAATCTGCTTGAGAATTCTCATGAACAGATAGTAAGCATACAGAGTAAACATTTTGACACCACCATTTAGTCTGTGCAAAAAAAAAACTTGTTATAGGAATTTTAGGGCATTTAGAAAAAATACACAAACTGTGGCAGATCAAAATGAAAGAAATAAAAACAACTGAAATTGCTAAAAATCATTTGCATGAATTTATATAAAAATAAATATGGAAAATATTAATTAAAAAAGTGACTTTAGAGAGAAAAGAAAAAAAATATTCCAACTAAAATGTTTTTCTAAAACAAATTTCCATGGCTGGAAAAAAGACTATTATCATTCATGAAAGGCCTGCTGCAATGCTGGACTCCAGTGAGGAAGTGCAGTGGTGGGACTAGGGTTGTGCAATTGGCTGCTGACATCCTGCTTTGGCAGTAGACCTCTTAGGGATGTAGATTTCTGAAGAGGCTGTGTATATAAGCATGCACTTCCAATCACTAGAAGGAGCATATTGCATGGTTCTTGCATAAATGAACGTGTATGTCAGCCACCAAGAGGAAGAGTGCTAGGACTTGGTGGGAAACGAGATTCAGTCAAATGAGTTTTCAGTATTTTGAAAATAAGGTGATTTGGTTGCAGTCAAATGAAAGTCAATCAAATGAGATTTAGGTGATGTGAAGTAGACCCATATATATATATATATATATATATATATATATATATATATATATATATATATAGGTTTACCCTTGAAATGTTGAAAATCATGTTTCCGATTGGCCGGTTGGGTGAACCAAAATGCCGAATTCTGGATGTCGAACATCACGGAAGTTCGAAATTCAGCAAATCGAACAGCAGATTCGCTGAGTTTCAAACTACGATGTCAAACACAATGTAATGCAGGGGGGCAAGCCCCCCTGCACACCCCCCTACTTTAATATTCTAACTCTGAAATCGCACTACAGTGGGGAAAGGGTCGATTTCCCTATCCCCACTATAGTGCACTCCGCACCCAAAATGCCGAATCTGCAATGAGGGAATGTCACTGTGCATTCGCTCATTGCACATTTAATGCATTTTTTTTCGGCTATCCGAAAACTTGTACACACACACTGACTAGGGGAACTTAGCCAGGGCACTGGACAATTTCCTTTTTTCTTTTTGGTAAGTGCTGTGGGATTTTTTACATCTACCTGAGCTGCTACTAAAATATATTCCATTTAGACTAGTCCAAGTAGTTTATGTTTGTTGGCATATATTTCTTAAGAGAAGAGATGATGTTTCTTGGCACTGGGAGGCAGTACTTAATAGTTAATCAAATAGGATGTAAAATGGTATATATACATTAAAAGTAGGGTTTTTTGGCTATTTGCTGAAGTGGGCTGTGGACTTCTGTGCAATAAGCAACAAAGATAAAAAGATAACCAAGCTGTAGACCCTGCCAGATTAAAAGTCTAGCTGGCCCCGGGTGAAATAAGGTCCCTCTAATTAATGAAAGTTCCTAGGGAAGGCACCCTCTCAAACAAGCATTTGGAATGAAAAACCTTTCCCTTAATCTCAGTTAAGTGCGTAAGTTATGGTGTCACCTGATAATCTGATGACTTATATTATCTATTATGGAATTGGCATGTAAAACCAATCATGCTAACAGTTGAAAAGCACTCTTACAGAAACCTCTACTGTAGGATGGTTGTGGATTTGACTACAGTATATTTTCAGCATCCTGCTTTCCTCCTGTCCCAGCATTCTTTCAACCTGTTATCCATCTGCTAAAAATAATGGTTTGTTCTTTCTGATATAACACACCCAATTACAGCACAATTGTTGTGAGGTGATGTTTTGAGTTCACTGTAAAAACATTTTAGTTATTAATAGTTTTATCATATTGGAAGTGCTCTATTATGGTAATCATTTGAAATATTGGGACCTGCTAAACAAAGGCTGAATGGCTGAAAAAGCGGACTTACATATATTACACTTTTCTCTGAGGCATGGCAGTCTCTAAGTATATATAAGCTGGGGAAGGCATGCCCCCTGCAAGAAAGAAGTTTATGGAAGAAGATTAATGTTTGGGTTTCACTCTTCTCCTCAATCTTTTATTTTATTATTTTTTTGTGACATTTTGGTACTCTGCATTTTGAGTGCTAATAAACATTTCAATGGGCACCCCCTCTGTTATATCTGTGCTGTCTCTTTCTAATATTTGAATGAGATATTTATTTCTTCGATTACTCATGAAAATTGTTTATATAAAATGCATTAAATATGTTGCCTTCCAGGGAACTGAAAGCTGTAGGGGACCATAATTTGGGTGGTGGAATTAATAATAAAATATGGGAAGAAAAGAGGGTATTAGAGGTGATAAATCTAGAGACAAGTCTCTGTGGGTAGAAAAAAGTTACATATTGGGATTAACTTCATAATACCCTACAGCACATGAATACAGGCAAGTAAATATATGTCCTTAGCTGACTTGCAGGGATCTTTTAATCTACCTCATTCTCAATAGTTTGTATAAAGACAGGTAATTCAACTCCATAAAGACATAATTATGGGGAAAACAGACTTTACAGCTAAGCAAGTCCATTGGAAGACATGGTTTAACATAAATGAAGGGAGGGGAAGCATCATGTACAAGGACATTAGAGCAGACAAATCACTTAAAGAAATATCCAAACTACAAGCTCTGTGGTAAAAAGAAGAAAAGGTACACCTAGACATCAATCCGTTGGAAGAGTTTTAGTGCAATAGCGGTTCAATAAAAAGGTGGTCACATATGTGGGCTCAGCACATATGTATCATTAATTTCTGGTATATTATGGTATATTACCCCAAAGGGGGTCCATAGGGGAGGTAATACTCCCATGGCAGACTGTTGGAGATGTACGGTCCGTGATGCTGGGACTGTGCGATGATGACAAAGATGGACACAACTGAATGGGTTCTTTACTCAGATATGTAGTTTGAAAACACATTGGTCATAGGAGTGTGTGGTGTGGATGTTGGACATCTTAAATGTAGGATGGTCTGATTATGATAAGCAGACCTTACTGGCATTAACTTCAGTGATTAAAAAGACTTTTGGCAAGGGAATGGAAATCCCCCATCATTGCTTTGCTAACTAGTTCAGAAAATGAAATTGTGGAACGTTGAAAAGAATTACACTTTTTTAAGTGTATCCTGAAGCACATATTACTAATTCACAAAAAAAGTTATTCTTAGTCTTTTTAATAGAATCTGACTTATTCTGTTTCTTCTTGTGTAGCATACTGTTGTACTGTTATGATTTGTAGATATCTGCTACATATATTTGTTTTCTGTAATATATTAATGTGGTTGTTTCTTATAACTTTCGAAATCTGTTTTATAAAATATTATAATTTAATATAAACATTTAAAACAAAAATATGATGCCTTCCATGTAACTCTTCATAACAAAATATTCTACTCTGGTTGCAGCTTTGAAATGAAAATATTATAGTTTTGAAGAGACAATTGCGGAAGGTAACATCATTCCTATAACATACTGTCTAGAAGTTTACACTCTGAATTTCTGCCTTTATGATTTCTGGTTTGTGGATTTTTATTTTACAAGAGTTTCCTTTTCATCAGAAGCTGTCCCAGGCTCTAGCGTGATAGTACGAGTAAAACAATGCCAAATATCTATATAACAGGACACAGGGGTAATAAATATGTACCTGTTAGATGAAACAACAAAGCTGGGGACCAGGAGAACATTATAAGGAAATCAGCACTGGATCAATCATTTTCAGTGTCTGTGTAAGTGATATTCCATAGCCCTGGAAAGAAAAGTTTGCATATGTTTTACTTTGTCAATGTTATACATCAGAGCTAATGCAGAACAAGTGCATATGGTATGAGATGAGACTTTACAAGGTAGACGTAATGATATAAAACATGTAAGCTTAATTATAGTGCAAAATAATGTACATGGGAAGGAAAACCTCAGTGTATGATTATACAGCAAAGTGAAGGCACTGGCAAAAGTAAAAGACCTGGGGTGGTCATATACAATGATCTAAATATAAACAAGCAATGCAAGAAAGCAGGAAAGCGCTCTGTTGGAATTCCGGAATTTATATAAAGAAGCATTTCCATTAGAAAGACCTCATTATCCTTTTATACACAAAGCTGGGAAAAATTAATTCTGGTGAACTGTTTATATGTCTAGAACCTTCAGCTTTGTAAGGACATTAGGAAGGCAGAAGAAGTTTGGGAAAGGACAAGAAAAATGTGTGCAGTCTGCACTGCAAACCATATAAAGATACAGATGAGCTTGTCATATATCATTTTGAATCCTGAAGGCTGTGGAACTAGAATGAAATAATACAAAATGTGATAAAAAAACCCGTAAAAATTGACATCTTCTACTGAGTAAAACATTACCAAACAGACAATGCTAAAAAATAGTTTGTGCTCCAACTTTTCTCATTTCAGCTCTCCTGTATATAGCCCCTGTTCTCACTAATCTTCAGGCAACCCAGTCCAACCTCCTTGAGCAAGTTTGCTGCTAATGTGAAATACAAATCTCACCATTGTGTAGCACTAAAATGGCTGTACTGGCTGGAACTGCCTCACTCCCTGACTGTCTCAGCTGCTTACCACATATAATCTTATTCACAAACCTGAAAAATGCCCTGTTCTAACACACATCCTTCAACACTAGTCATCAAACAGGCCTCTTTGCTCAACAGATAAAAAAATACTGTTAATAATGAAAAAATTCTGCTAGTGACAGTTCGTATTCCTCTTACATTGCTAAAATCTGGAACACCATCCCCTGTACCCTTAAGCGAATACCTCAGGTGAAATCTTTCAATTCTCAATTAAAATTCCACGTAATGAACACATGGCTGTGTTTTTGCAAAACCCCTGCCTAGAAAAAAATTCCTATCCATCCACACAATATATTCTAAGCTATGCTATCCCTCACCTTATCTAAGGACACTATACTGATATATTATATCAACAGCCTGTGTCTCTGTCATCCTTTCTCCCTAAACCACTTCCTTCCTCCTTCTCTTTCCTTACCACTTCCTACTCTACCCCTCACATCCCCTTATTTTTGTTACACTGTGCTGTTTCCCTTCAACATGTAATGGTTCACCACGTTAGTTTTTTTCTCTCCCCTCTTCTTTCATCCCATTTCACATCATCTCCTTTCTGTATCTCCCTATACCCACCCACAAATTATACACTTCCACCTTACAGCCTCTCTTCACAATAATAATCTTATATCTTCTTACTCAGCCTTTCCCAGTCTTCCCCACACGTAGCTTGCTTCAGCCTCTGCCATATCCAGTGCATGATCCCCCCACTTTCTCTGCTGGCATCTCTACCTGTTTCCTTGGTGTTGCCTCTTAAGCTTGTCTTTTTTACTTTGCCACTCCTTCACACTCTTGTATACCAATCATTTTCATGAAAATGGTACTTAAATACTTTCATTGTTAAACCTCGCATTTTAAAGGCATGCTCTCACAAATGACTTTCCATTTTTTTTCTTTCCAGTGTCTTTGTTTTGAACCATTATTGTACTAATGTGTTAGATTTTATTCATGGCTTACAACATTTTCTGTTTACTGATAATGCACTACTGCATTTTGAAAATCTCTGTTTATGTTTTAATATGTGTTCTTTTTGCATTAATTCTGTTAAATGGCTTGAAGTCATTGAAAATGTTCTCCTTTGTTTTCTGTACCTTTTCTACATGTATTTATACTTCTTTACTCCCCAGGCCAGCGCTGAAAAGAGGCAACCTATGCCCAGATGGACAATCCTAGTAAACAAATGCTAACAAATAAATATAATAAATAAATATGATGTATAGATTCAAGAGCCTTCAGTGTATCCACAGAGTTCAAGTGGGCACCTTCTTTCAAAAAATGTATGGGAAAGATGATACAATTTCAAAATACAAGATGGATAACTGAGATGAGACGTGTGGGTGTAATATTTCACAGAAAGTATGGTGGATGACTGAAACTGCACTCCTGAAGCTATAGTAAGTACAATAACTTAGAATGCCAGAAACAGCCATAATATGATCCTTATGAATGGTGGGAAAAAACAAATAAGCTATTTGTTAAGTGGAGTAAATATGTTGTACAGCAGGTATTGAAAAAGAATACACTAGATACAGCAGGGTGTCCGCAGCTGTTATCAGAAATCAATGTTTTTGGTGACTCCTGCAATTTCCATCAGGTTCACATTGATTATGTCTTAGCTTGTGCTAGTTAGTGTGAGATGGTAAAATGCAGTTGCGATCTTAAAACAATTCATTCTTGGACATGGCAGTTCTAATGTTTCTGAAGCCTTTTCTCTCTCTCTCTTTCTCTCACTGTTTCACATGGTCTTCCATCACATCCTTCACAGCCATATATCCAAATGACTTTGTTGACCTCTTTGTTTCTTCATAGTGGAGTAACAAAGGGCCATTCAGTGCCATGACTTGCGTAATACATTTTTAGTAGGTTGCAGTCTGGTAGTAGGTTATGTAACACATAGTCTTAACTGTTTTTTTTTTTTTTTGTAAGCTACACTACTTTTCTGTCCATGAGCTGTAGTTAATCTTTTAACCTGAGAGAAACATAATTCCTTTAGCAGCAGCTACAAATGATGCCATTTATATATTGTCAGTATACCTGTCACACCTTTCAATAGAGATAGGTCTACAGTCCATCCCTAGGGATCCCCATTATTAGATGCTTGGGGTGCCAAACCTCAGGATATAATGACCTGTATTAGTGCCCAAAGCTATAGTCCACTGCTGTATTGCAGAAAAATAACTGCTATTGATTAGGATGCAGTTATGTATATAACAGATAATGAATAAAATCCTTTCAGAAAATGAATAAGAGATTTTACTAAAACATTCAAAATGTAGCACTATGAAAACATTTATTAATATGCCGTGCTGTATTATAAGTAAATATATGTATATCTAAATGTTTATATATTGCAGATTATGATACAATCTATGGTCCACATGGTATAGTGTTTTAAATAAGCCCAAGAAAACTGAGGGTTAGTCATGGATGTTAAGAAGAAGCAACCTTTGGGGGATGGAGAACTTTCTATTGCAGATCTGGCCTTCTACCATGAATTGTACCCCCCCATCTATGGTCCACATGGTATGGTGTTTTAAATAAGGCCAAGAAAACTGAGGGTTAGTCATGGATGTTAAGAAGCGACCTTTGGGGAATGGAGAACTGTCTGGTGCAGATCTGACCCTCTAGCATGAATTGTACCCCCCCCCACACACACACACACACACACACACAGCCTGGCTGCACATTACCACTCACACATCTCTACTGTTCACCCTGTGATGACAGTTAACACTAATGGGTAAGCGTTGTCCAACATATTCTGACCATGGTGGATCATTTTAGATACCTACCATCAGTAACCGTATGATATGGTATGACCATTTACAGCTCCTTTCAACTATAGTTCCAGTCACAATGGCATGGGTAAAAATGATATCAATGCCCACTTTAGAATAAACAATCGACTGCCATGCCTTTGGGCAGTGGTTACTATTCTACAGGTAGCACAGTCCATTCCTGCACCATCAGTCATGATAATGGCAGTATGGCCAGCCAGTAATACATAATCTTCAGTTAATGATAATATCTAAGGCACTGCAACTCATTTCCTGGATTCTTTGTTGAAAATGGGTTGTCTTTCTGTCAATAAAATGTAGCACATACATAATTCTGTACATACTTTTGAAACCTTTGCATGTTCTTTCGCTACTGTGGTTATATCAGCGCTGAAGTTAATGTCATATTACTTCTAATGCAGCAGCTGGGTACATAATTTAATAATGGTTTTATAGTTGCACAAATGTAATTAATGACTTATTAGTGGCTATTTATTATTAGCAATTACTAAATCAAGGGAGTCACTTAGGAACAACCAGAGGTTGCAATGCTTTCCATTTTATACCAGTGTACAGCGTACATGTATACCTAAGAGGATTATCACAGCAGCAAGAAAACATAATAGTTTAAGCAGAGAGCATTGCAACACTCACGGTTGTACTGAATCAGGATTTTATGATTTTGGATTACAGATTACAGAGAAATAGATTGGTCCTTGTGTTACAAAAAGTAAAAAAGTATGTCTCTCTTTCAGCAACAGATTACAGGTGAACAGCATTTTGCTGCCAATGGAAACTTTAGCTAATTGCTATTGGTAGTAGCTATATTTCTCTTCCACAGCAATACCAAGAAAAATACACACAGAAAAAAACTTACCTTGTGAGCTGCTTGAATGCTCAGTCAGACTCTTGCTTTTCTTGTTTGTCTGGAATAGACGATTCAGGTGAATTGTTTACCACTGCTTTAATCTTTATAAGGTCACAATCGATTTTCTCCTCCTACTGGAGGACTCTATATTATTTGCCTAGCTGATAGCTATCCACTGTCTCACTCACTGTGCTAAGCTAACCACCTGTGTCTCTCAAAGTGCTAAGCAGTATGCCTAGGTTTTGCATTCTCTGAACCAGATTTACATTTCATGAGCAAATCTTTCATTGAAGCCTCCGGTACTCTTTCCTTTTTTAACTGAAATACACAAAGCAGCAATGGGTGAAACCAAGTTCAGCATAGCTTGATGCATTGTTTTCCATATGTGTCGAAGTGCATTATTCCAATGCATTTCTAAATTTACTTTCAGCATGAATGACAGGTTTGATATACTTCATACTAGCACTCTGCAGCATCTTAGCTGTGCCCAGGGTGTTCTGAGTTGTTGTCCACATGCAGGTAATTAAAGAACTTATTATATATGAAGTTAATGTTTGCCACAGCGGTTCACAGTGTTTGCTAGGTAATGCCATAGCTGAGACCTTTCTAGAAAAGCTGACTGAGATGTGCTATACTGAAAAACTTTAACAATGTCATATTAAACTTAAGAAAATACCAATGTTTCTTAACTTTAAGGTCCTATGATCAGAATTATATGATCCTGAAATCAGAATTTATAGCATGCTTGAATTAAATGTAAAAAATTTCATACAGGTAAATTAAGCAGATATTTGTTTTTTTAATTTATATCTATATTATTGGTTTCAGTTAATATTATAAAACCTAGATCCTTCCGTGGTGGTGCAGCGGTAGCATTGTTGCCTCACAGCAAGAGGTTTTCCTGTTCGATTCTCGGCTGGAGTGCGGGGAGTGCCTTCTGTGTGGAGTCTGCATGTCCTCCATGTGGTTGGGTGGGCATTCGAAAGACATGCGTAAATTGGCGTGCCTTTGTTGAAGGTTGAACATCGAGCTGGTACCTCGGCGTTCGTGAAAATCTACTGCCAATCATTAGTGGACTGGAGTTCGGCTGTGGTGACCCCTAACCAGGAAAAGCCAAAGACAACAACCAATAATTATAAAACCTCAAAAAGTAGAATAACAACAGGAAGTCAGTGAAAAAACAAAAAGCAAGATATTTCTGGCTAAGCAATCCTATGATTTTAACTAATAGTCTTGTGACAGGAAGAACGAAGTATTTAAAAACATGAGTCTGAGAATCAGATTCTGAGAGTTTCCACACATGCATATTAATCTTAGGTTCATAGGCTCTAACTAGGGTCATTGCCCAGAAGGGTCATTTTAAAACCCAATGTTAGTATCAAACTCTGTAGTTTGAAGACCTTGACCATTATGAAAAACCCACCTCTCAGGTCCCAGCATGAGAGAATGTTACATCACAGAGCAAAGAGTGCTATCCATCAGCTCTGGTGTATATACCTAAGTACCATGTTCAATCATAGCCTCACCTCAGGCTTTGTACCCACTGAATGGCGCACCACAACGGTTATCCCACTCCACAAAGGGGGAGCCACTATGGACCCCAGGAACTACCGCCCCATTAGCCTGACGAGCCTGGTCTGCAAGGCCATGGAATGTATCATCGTGGAACTCATAAACAAAGACATTGGTAATCTCCAAACTCTGGACCCTACCCAGTTTGGATTTGTAAAAGGCAGATCATGTCTCTTAAACCTGATTGACTTCTTTGAAGCAGTCACCAAAGCCATAGATGAGGGTAAAATGGTTCACACAGCTTATCTAGATCTCGCCAAGGCTTTCGACATCATCCCCCACTCTGGAATTATAGATAAGCTCACTAAACTAGGTATAAATCCCTATGTCACAAGATGGGTTTCCAACTGGCTCATGGACAGAACCCACACTGTGAAAGTAGCGGATTCCAAATCCGGCATCAGACCAGTGACAAGTGGAGTACCACAGGGTTCAGTCCTGGGTCCACTCCTGTTTGGTATCTACTTCTCTGAAGTGCAGGCCAGCACAGAAGGTCTTTGGCTAACAAAGTTTGCAGATGACTGCAAACTAGGAGCCATAATCAAAACTCCTAATGATGTGGACAAACTATAAAAGGGCCTCACTGAGACAGATACCTGGTGTCAAAGCCATGGCCTGAACCTCAATGCCAAAAAGTGTATTGTCATCCCCTTTGGTAAAAACTCTGTACCCATGAACTACCACTTAGCTGGTAGTCTACTTAATGCCGAAAATGTGATAAGAGACCTTGGGACACAGGTGGACAGTAGTCTCTCCTTTGATAATCACATCGCCACAGTAGTCAGGAAATCCTTCTACGTGTCTCATCTCATCACAAAAGGATTCTCATCCAGAAAAAGAGGTCATTGTTCCCCTCTACTCATCACTCATTAGACCCATTATAGAGTACAATGCCCCTTTTGGTATGTACCTCACACGACATCTACAACAACTGGAAAGACCACAGAAATACCTCACAAAGAGGATTACTGGCCTCAAGCAGATGCCCTATGCAGACCGTCTCAAAAAACTACAGCATATCGCCTACTCAGGGGCGATCTCTGCCTAACATACAAAGCTATGTCAAACTCAGAGCTGTTGGACATGCTCCACTTAAAGAAATCCCAATCCCACTGAGCTACATGCTCTAGGGACCTAAATCTTGTCACCACAATAAACAGAACATGCTGGAGGGATAGATTCCTGTCCCAGAGACTTCCCATACTCTGGAACAGACTACCTATCTATGTCAAACAGAACTCCTCATTAGCACTTTTCAAGAAAAATCTTGATTGGATGGGAAATGGGAAATTCACCCCGGGGATCACTTCTGTGGCTCTGCTCGACAGGGGCACAGGAAAATAATTTTCTTGGGTGCCTATATATATTAAAATATATATATATATATATATATATATATATATATATATATATATATATATATATATGTATATGTATATGTATATATATGGGTCAACTTCTAAATTTCAAACTTTCAAAATGTTGACTTCATTATGGTCAAGGCAATAAGATTGAAATTTTGAAATGTTGAAACATTTAAATGGAGAAAGCCGTACAGTGCAGAATGGTATATTTACCATTTTCCTTGCTGTAGTGCGATCTCGGACTTGGTATATTTAATTATCAGGGGTTAAATTTCGAAGTTTAAAAACTTTCATGTTATGGTCTCAACCATAAGAATGTCAACGTTTCTAAAGTTCAAAATTTAGAAGTAGACCCATATATATATATATATATATATATATATATATATATATATATGTTTTATATATATATATATATATATATATATATATATATATATATATATATATATATATGTGTATGGGTCTACTTCTAAATTTTGAACTTTAGAAACGTTGACATTCTTATGGTTGTATATATAATGTCCCCTTCAGAGTATTGAAATTGCAGAACATCAAACCTCTGATCAATGAGGACCAGAGGACTTAAGTTCTGCAATGTTGAACTAAAAAAAAGTGAAAAATTCTTTCATGTTTTTGTGGGGGGGAGCCCCCCTTGCACACCTCACACCCCCTGCTACTAAAATATACCAACTAAGAGATCGCACTAGAGTGAAGAGAATGGTATGAAATGGGAAATTTGCCATTCTGTTCACTATAGTGCGATCTCGGAGTTCGTATATTTAAGTAGCAGGGTGTGTGGGGGGTGAAGGGTGGCTTGCCCCACCTGCAAAAACTTACAAGCAGAGTTTTTATCTTTTTTAATTTAGTCTAATTTCATGTTCGATGTTGTAGAACATTGATCATCTCATTCTCGATGATGTGTGGTTTGATGTCCTGCAACTTTGAGCATTTGAAGCAGACCCATATATATATAACTCCGATTCATGCATCATTTATAGCTCAGGCTCATGTGACAAAAATTATGATTCAGAAACTTAACAACTGCATTATTTCTCATAAACCTGGAGTATGGACACAAAATGATGGAAAAAAACACAGAGCAACACGATAATGTCCAAATTTTTGCCTCATATTTTTGGTCAATTTTTCATAACATTGTGTTTTTCCTGGCATATTAGTGGCAAATCATTAAAGACTGAAGTTAGAAAATGATAGACATTTGAGTTTCAGACTTCAGACTGTTAAGAAAATCCAGGTTAATGCAAAACCTGTTATTTTAGCAACTTTCTAAGTTTGTAAGAGCAATATTTAAAAACTGTCCCTATTTTTGACCTTTGTCCCACTTTTCTTTCTGGCTTTGTCCAGATTTCTTGCTCTAAGAGGTTGAAAGGTATGAACACGATAATCAGAAAAATTATATTGCATTTCTCTAATTCTCTTTCACCCTAATTATATGCTTCCTAGTATGCAGAAACACCATAGTGCGACACACTGCAGGCTAGTGAACAAAATAAGTGATTGCCATTTGTTGTCATTGAAACACAGTGAATCATATTTGTGCTGCACTTTGTCAGTTTTGTGTGTTTTATCAGTATGTCTGTACATTGGTGGTGTGCTACATTTAGATAGTTATGTGTATTTTCAGTATGTCTGCATATCAGTTGTGTGCTGCTTGTTGCTTGTATCTGGCTTTAGTTGCAGTCTGTGAGCAGCTCAGAAGGTGATGAACCAGTAAGAAAAGTGGATTAATCTTGAGTTCACGTCCCACTCTGACCTAATGCAGCCTACCCAAGGTGCTATAAATTTGGAAATGAAATATAATTAAAGGAGTTGTGGGGAGCTGGAGTTTTGGTTCCCTGACTTGTGTGATATAGGTGTTTATCTTTGTGTCTGTGTCTGTGTGTGTGGGTGTGTCTGTGTGTGTGGGTGTGTGTCTGTGGGTGTGTCTGTGAGTGTGTCTGTGTCTGTGGGTGTGTCTGTGTCCATGTCTGTGGGTGTGTCTGTGGCTGTGTTTGTCTGTCTGTCTGTCTGTGTCTGTCTGTGTCTGTCTGTGTCTGTCTGTGTCTGTGTCTGTGTCTCTGTCTCTGTGTCTGTGTCTGTGTCTCTGTCTGTGTCTCTGTCTCTGTCTGTTTCTCTGTCTGTGTCTCTTAGTATAGATGAATTTATATCATAGTATCGTAGTAGAATACTGGGCTTTTGACCCAGGGGCCATTTTGAGCCTAGCTGAGCACCCTAGATAAAATTGGATGGGTAATGTTTCCCAAGTGCCTTATGGGGCTGTATGTTTTTAGCAGAGTATAAATGTTTACAATGCTAGTTACTGTAACAGGGTTTGGGAGTTCAGAAAATGGGTAAACAGTAGTAGACTTAAAACAGACATTCAACATAGCCTATCCACTGTTCAAAGAATTTCAATAAATTATTGTCACAATGATGTTTTTAATACTTAGGGGGACATAGAATAGCTGATGTCTGCATATGTGTATGTGGGTGTTTGTAACCGTAATAGAGACAAATATCCTTTTGTAACAGTGATACAGAGAAATATCCTTTCTGTTTGATTTAAACTTATTATGTCACAGGAAGAAGACCTATGAATTATCAAGTTCCTCAAAGATTTGCAAGTACCCTGCGTATAGCTCCCCAGCCCGTTTTTTGTTATATCTTCTAGTGCCTTTAAAAATGCATTTTAGTGCTCCAAAGCATGTTTTCTCTAGTCTTTTTCTGAATTGCTACTCCTCTCACTTTCCACCCATGCCCCTCTCTCCCTTGACCTGCCATTGTTTATCAACTCAACTCCTTATCTGTTCTTGAATAACAAGGTTTGAATGTATCATATTCAGTCTTGCCCTTCTGTTTCAGGGTGTATATAGCGATCTATCTGAGCCTTTCCACATACCCTTACTGCTGCATTCTGCTTGCGTTTTGTATGTGCGTGTTACATGCTCTCTATCACATCAGTGTCTTTCTCTGTATGGTTGCTGGAAGTAGACATAGTACACCAAGTGGGGCCACAATCCTGCTCTGTACAAAGGGGAGCCAACATCAGCATTGTATACCCCTTAAGTGTTCATTTATTTATTTATTTATTTATTTTACATTTGTTGACCGGGCTAGTCTAACTGGATATATGTCCATTTTCAGTAGAGGCCTGAGGAGAAAAAACTCGAGACAATAACTTGAAAGGGGAGGTGGAAGTAAGGGATGTGATCTCAGTTGGAAGTTTGTTCAGTGGCTACTTTTTTTTTTTTTTGATCTTAGAGGAAGAGGGTTTTTTTTTTTACTAATTTACTTACATATGATGGGAGTGTTGGATGATGTATGAAAATCTTGTGAATAAAAATGAGTTGCTGGTAAACTAGGGTTTTTGTTGTACTTCCAGCCATCCTAGATGTCTAAAAAAAGGCAGTGGTGAGTACGGGGGGGTACCAGTGGCAAAAATTAGCTATGTTTGTTGTGGTGGTTTGCTAGCTTATTTAGATTAGTTCTGGATAGTGCTATTTCTGTGCCATTTTGCCTGTAATTCAGCAGGGGATGATGCGGCACATACCAGAGTTGAATCGTCAGCATATTGTATGCATGTAGTTTGTGGAAGGATTGGAACCATTTTACTAGTTGATGATCAAGGGAAAGTGATTCATCTATAAAAGAGCAGAAGATAGTAGGTTAGTATTCTTGTTTGAAACCATGTTGGCAGTCAACTAGAAGGTTGTTTTGTAGGAGATACTGAAGTAGCAGAGAGGAGGGAGGATTTCAGAGATAGATGGGACATAAAGACATAAGATTCAGATGGTTTATTTATTTAGAAATAGGAAATAGGCAAGGCCACACCAGCTGCGACTTGCAGAATTCAACTGGTAGCAGGTCAGCTGATGGTGTGTACAGGTAAAAAAGGCAGGGTAATTTGGTTGGTGAGGGAAATGTAGAGGAAGGTGGTAAGGTGGTTGCTAGTGCTTGGACTGTTTGGTGGAGTAAATTTGTCTATCTATAAGGTGTTTGGTTTTCTTTTTTTCTTTTTTGAATTTTTATTTGTTTTGTAGTTTGTTGTCCTGTTTTAGTGTCAGTAGATAGCTAGTTTATTTTTTTTTTGTTGACTGTACAGGTGGGAGCATGTTGCTCAAGGATCTGCAAGTGTTTGTTTAAACAAAATGTGAAAGCTTTGTCAAGGTAGGTATTTTTTTTTAGGTGACCCAGTTGCAGCTTTAGCTCTCAGCTGAAAATTACTTGGGTTGAATTTTTTTTTTGGTCTTTTAAGCCTTAATGTAAGGAGAATGAATGGGTATACCTGTCAGAGAGGGGACCTTTGTGGGGGATTACTAGACTCCAATCTACTATAGTTTAGTTGTTTATTTGTTTGGTTTGGGTTTCCTGATCCTGGTTGGTTTGGTTGGAAGTGGAAGCCAAGCCAAATATTATTATAGATTGTGAGTTGGGGTTTACAGCTATTCAATATTCAATTAATGTCACCAAAGTAGTGTGGTTTCTTTTGGGTAGGGATATTGAAAGCCAGTTTAGGGTATTTTACTAATATTGTTCCCAGGGGATGTAAGAGCAGATAATGTATATATATTTTTGCACATATTTTTGGAGCTTTGAGGGTATTTGAGTTAAGATTTTTATTAGGAGGAGGGTTGCATATCTAATGATGAAATGTTCAGTTCAGATTTGAACAAAATTTGCTACTCCACCTCCTTTTTTTTTAAGCGGTCTACAGTGAGAATGTTATAGCCTGGTGGGACAATGTTAGGGGCTAGAATTATTTGGGATGGTGATTAGGACCCAGGGTTTGGGTGGTGAATGTCACCGTAGAAGTAAAAGCATTTGAGGGTTAAGTGATAGTTTAAACAATTTATATAGAGAGAGTCTATGAAACTGTGGTAGAATGAAGGATGAATAGGATGTTTAGTAGGTGGAGTCTGTGTCTTGGGAGATGATAAAATGTAGCAAAGGATGAGAATTCATAGGAAGTAGGGCATGAGTTGTAAGTAATAAGGTGAGCCCAATGGATAAGAAAAGAAAATTAAAGTGTAGTCATGAAGATAAGTGTGCTTAGGAAAAAAATAGTAAGAGTGGGTGTGGAAGGTAAGGCTAAGTAAAGTGTTTGGCATCAAGTGAGAAAACAATCAGTCAGAGAAATGCTTAGCTAGAGGGAGAGATAAGTGTACTGGTCTGAAGAGCCAAGAAAATGCTATAGTGGTGGCAGTAAGAGAGACAGACAGTTTTCTAAAAGTGAGAGGGGAAAGATCTAGGCAGAGGGAATGGCCTTAAGGAGGTATAAGGAAAAAGATAACTAAGAGATTCCTATATGTCTGGAAAGAAAAAAGTCTCTGTAGGGAGACACAAAAATTGCAGGCAGTACTATACAGAGAGTGAAACGGCAGATGTTGCTAGATTCCTCTAGCTCTACACCCCACTGTCCTGTTACTGATACCACATCATTTTGCACTATAATACATGGTGCAGTTTTGAGGTTGTTAATTGTAGCTTCAAATTATTTTCCTTTTGTATTCTCTTTAGCAAACTCTCTTACCCTGATTATCCAGATTCAAACTTCAGATTTCAAGTGCGTAAACATGAACTTTTTTCATTATGTCCCATTTGATACTTAGCTTCTTATCTTCTAGCTGTGCCAGATATTTCTGAAGACTCCCTCACTGGCCACTCCTCCAGTGCTGATATCCACTGTAGATAGATTGTCCTTCCTGTCTAAACAAAATGTAATGTTTGGTATAACTATATTAATGAAGATCAGTTACAATACAAAAAACCTGAAGTGCCAACTATATACCTGCTTTTCTTCAGATGCATTCCCCTGTAATTACTTCTATCTGACTCCTGTCAGCATACCTCTCAACTTAAGCAGAAGAAATCTGAACAAAGGCTCAAAATCGTGAACAAATTTTAAATATTGCTCTTACAAACTTAGAATGCTGCTAGAATAACAAGTTTTATATTAGTATACTTTTTCCTAAAGGCTAAATAGCCTGAAACTCAAATGCATGTCATTATTTAGTGCCTGCCATCATCAACAGCTAGTCAGAAAAACACACATTTTATGAGGAGCAGACCAAATATATGAGGTAAAAATCTGGACAGATGAAAGGTACACCTGTCAGCTTCCAAGTATCCTCAACTATTTGGCTTCAGTCTAATGCCCTTTAAGTATTACATTGCAAAGACATGAGTCTGGAGCATTTCTCCCTGGACCTCTGATGAAAATTGACTTGTTCCAAGTCGAACTTTCCCAGTAAACAGATGATAAATAAATAAATAAAAATACATTTTTTCTGACCAGTTTCCTTTGAGATATAATGTCAAAGGCCTTGCTGATTTCTAGATACACTTCCACAGTGCACCCTTTGTAACCCAGTCATTTAACTAGATCATGGTGGACTGTCAAGGCCTCTGCTATATGAATGCATGTCACAATCCCCGGTGAGACACTTGACATTCAGCAAGTCCATTTTGTGTGTGGAGTCCTTATAAGCTAATGTTAATAATGGAGCAGGTGTGATAACTATTGAGATGCAGCTATGTGCATCAAATACAAGGAGCACTGCATTAAAGAGCACACCTCTGTACTGGAGTTGTTGAGTCATGTATCTGCTTTTTCAGATTCAGGTTTTGACCTCCCTAAAATAAATAATACCAAGTAAAACAGCAGCATAAGCATGAGGCATTAGATACAGATCCATTTAATATTTCAACCATTGGTTGCTATACAATATAAAAACAATAAAATGCATACCAGATGTCATTAAAAACCTACAAATTAAATATAAAACATAAAGCATTTCTACATCCAATGTATTTAGTTAAAAAGCATAAATAGTTATAGGTCAAGCTTTGCAACTCTCCGGTAAGATACATTTTCCTCTTGCTCTTCTGATTCTCATTTTATTTTACGCATTCTGCTTAGAAAATTAACCTCCTCCCATTTTGGGTATTTATCTAATGCTGCCAATAATACTGCACATAAGTCCTCATTTCATCCAATATGTGTTTAATAATCTGCACCTACATTTTTTAATAGACAACTCTCCCTCAGATCTTTGTATACCTTGTTATTAAATAAACTGAAGTAAGTTTCCATTGGTATTCTTGCCACATCTATACACTGAAAAGGCATCATGTTTACCTGCTAAGCAGAATATTGCTCTCAAATAGTTGAAATTGATATTCAAGTACATTGTTAGTATTTTCCTTTATGTGTCTTACAGATTAGTATTCAGGGTCATTGACGTTAACTAATTTCCTCAAAAAAACTTAGTATTTACTTTTTTATATAATGCCTATCATTTTGTTTCCAATCTCCTTTTATCATAATTCTTAGGTAAGGAATGTATGAACTTATATTATTGACTTCTTTTTTCAAATGCAAGGTAGTATTTATTCAATGTCTTCTAAATCATTTTATAATTCAAGGAATCATACTTGCATTCTTATGACTAGATCTGTTTGTTTCACTTTCTGTGGCTTGTTCTAATTGGTGCCATTTTTGACTGACCCCACCAGTGGAGAGATTGTCCTGAGGCTTTTTTGTCTCTGAATTACAACCTGTTGCTGTTTTGGAAAAGCCTTTGTTACCAAAGCTTCTGATAGTACTGCAGCAGAAAATAAATCTCTTCCCTGACTGTCTCACTAAATATTCCATAAGCCTGTTTTTCCCTCCCTTCATATTGCAGTTCCTGTTTGACTAATTTATCCTGAATTTCTCTATAGACTGTCTAAAATTTCTATAAATATTAAATGATTGTCATATAACTTGTATTGATTCTTAACCAATGTTTTTATATTATCACTAATCTGTTATAATTATTTAAACTGCAGATGTGTTTTGTTTTATTTTTGAAGATTGCAAAATTATTGTTCTTAAAATGTTTTGTAATAATTTTGAGCTTTTCTCCCCGGGGCTGCGCTGAAAATTGGCTTCTACTCAGTCAGACTTCCCTGGTAATCAAATGTCAATAAATACATAGACTTGACCCCTGGTGCAGTACAACACAATGCTTCTGGGTCCTGACTTAGTAGTCCTGATCAGGTATGTCTTTCAAATTAAGTAGGTGCTGTCACCCCTACACTGGACCCCTCATCATCTCCAGCATACCCCTCTTCCTCTGTATGTCACCCTGATCCTTCCCCTAAGGGTGATACTGAACTTCCTCAGCCCAAGACCATGGACCTAGCATGGAGAACGACTACCCAGCGATGGCTCGGAGTGCAGCATGGAAGGATGGGGGGGGGGGGTACAGCAAAGATGAGAAAGGCAAGACTTTGGGTGATGCTCAGTTCTCATCACCTTCACTGAATTTGAAACATTTGAAACAAAGGTCAGAATCCCTTTCTAAATTATCTGGTCATGGATAGGTGTGCTGTTCTTTTTTTGTAACATAAATGGAATGGAGGATGATATTTGGCACTTACTCATTTTGGGGTGGGTGATGCATATATTCTGGTTATTATTAGTATTTATTCACCGGGTAGGTGGACTGGTCTATTGACTCATTTTAGCCATGACCTGAGCTCAAAGAGCTCAAAGAATGTCAGAAAACACATATACAAAGTGCAAGCTGATATGTACATAAAATACAGTGCAATCATACATATAAGATACATAAACTCCTATATGCATGTGAAATGTTTGCATATAAGATGACACTTAAAGAAGGTGAGAAATGTTTATTAAATGTATACTAGTATTCATGATATGGGATGATAAGTTACCCAACTATTGTCATGGTAGCATTTGCAGGTAGATTGAGTTAAAGAGATGCTCTTTAAGTACATCTTTGAAGCATTTAATGGTTTCTATGATTTTTGATGTTTGTACACAGGTGGTTCCAAGAAGCATATCCCAATCTAAAGAAGACTGTCTCATCTACAGCAGTTTTAAGTGGAGGCCATACTAGAGTAAAACTGTTATCCAGTGTACTTCTGAGTACAAAAGACTTCTCTAGAAAAGGTAGTTTCACTGTTAAAGGGTGCACTGATTGCATTTTAGCACATTACCGTACTTAGAAGAAAAGTGGACCTATGAGGCACTAAAAGTCATTTGGAATTTTTTAGTAAATTGTAATGGTGTATCTGGGGATCTGCTAATGGAATGAATCTGCCTATTTTATTTGTCATTCTGTGAGTATTGTGGACTGAATGCATAATGAGAAAAGGAAGGCCATATTAGAATTTGGGCATTAAAATATTTTTAGCAATGGCCCTGTGAGCAGCAGTTAAAAGGAGGTAACTGATCTTGTAATGCAGCTTTAATTGAGCATGGACTTTATTAGTTACAAAGTCTGTGTATGTGAGAAAGGAAAGGATAGGACTTTAAACTGGGCCTATGTACCTTTGTTCGGTGACATTAGGTATTCTGTTCCCATTAAGATCTGTTAAAAAAATAGAAAGAATAGTGAGTAATTTCTTGGCTGAGGCAAAGACCATGTCATTGTTTTTTGCATAGTTAATTAGTAGTTTATTAGTAGAGGACCAGGTGCATAACTGAGTGAAATCGTCCTGTAAATTGGTTTGTAGGTAATTGTGGCTAGTACTGGATTGCAGGAACAGCATATCATCTGCATACATTATTAGTTAAAAATTGTGTAATTATATTGGGAGATCATTAACAAAGAGAAAAAGCAAGAGGACCTAGCACAGACCCTTGTGGTACACCTGTTTTAAGTTTATCAACAGTAGAGGATGAGACATTGCTATAGAC
This sequence comes from Protopterus annectens, assembly GCF_019279795.1. Classification (NCBI taxonomy): domain Eukaryota; kingdom Metazoa; phylum Chordata; order Ceratodontiformes; family Protopteridae; genus Protopterus; species Protopterus annectens. Next base: position 698,851,339 of record NC_056741.1, read on the forward strand.
TTAGAAGGTTCTGTCTTTTAGACATCAAGGAAACTACCAGATAGTATTATCTCCACAGCTGAGACTTTTAAGCTTGTAAAAAGAAGGGTATGGTTGACCATTTCAAAAGCCCTTGTCGTGTCATCAAAGAAACCCTCAGTAATAAGTCCCTCATTCAGGTTGCAATAACTGGTATCAGTGGCCATTACCAGGGCAGCAAAGGTATTGAAGGCATTGTGAAAGCCGTGCTGTGCATCACATAACAGGCCATAGCTGTTAATGTGCTTAAGTAGTTGCTTGTATAAAAATGTTCCAAATATTTTGGTAATAGGGCACATGGTAGAAAAAGGTCTGTAATCCTTCAGTCCATTTGGAGAAGTGACTTTAGGTAGAGGGATTACAATTGTGTGCTTGAATGCTTGTGGGACACTCCTTGAGATGAGAGAGGAATTAAAGGTACGAATAAGGGTTCAGCCCTGGTAATTTCCCTATTAAGCGTTCTATTTCTTTTCCGTACTGTCTGGGTCTAGGCCAGTTTACTTTAGGTCCTGCTTCTGTCTAAGGTACACGGCTTTTGCGGTATTTGTTGCAATTCTTGTTCTTTTCGTTAAACTCAAAAAAGTTTGCCGTAGCTGTGTATTGTTGGGGTTCTTTTTCCAGTTCTTCCAGAGCGAATCTCTGTCTTTAATTTTGTTTTAATATCCACTGAAAGCCAGTGGCAACACTGTGATCTAAGCCTTTTTTTTTTCTGTAAGGGGGTACACAGCATCCTGAATTGTGGTCATTTTTATGTTGAAAATTTCTAAAGAAGTGTTGGGTTCAGATACAGCATACAATGGAGTCCAGTCTATAGCACTGAGTAGGGTGTTGACATTTGGTAGCTTATTATTAGGCAAATATCTTGCTTCAGTTATTTGAGGAGGTTTTTGATATGTTCTGAATGACCAAATGGATTTAATTGGTGAGTGGTCACTCACAGCACTGGAGAGTATTTCAGTGTGAAGGCATATTTTTATGTTGGTGATTATCAGGTTAAGTGTGGAGCTAGAAGCAGTTCTTGTGTTGGTTCAAGTAGCAGCTTGTATTATTTGGGCCAGGATAAATTGCTGGAACATTTTGTTCAGAGGCAGAGTCTTTTCCAATACCACTAATTTTGAAATTGCCAAAAATAACTATGCTGCTATGTATGCCTTTGGAGAACATATGTTGCCAGGTTTTATGTAAAAGAGAGACAGAGTAGGGTGGGGGATGTAAACAGCAGCAATTCACACGTGAGTATGCCCACTTAATGTGATGTCAGAGAGTAGCATTCAAATGCAACTCATGCCATCTGTAGTATATGAATTAGCACAATCCACAACTGTAACTGAGGTATTCCTGAAGCACCAGCACCAGATCTAGGGAAAGGTCTTTTGTCAATATATATATATATATATATATATATATATATATATATATATATATATATATAGTAGTTGTCCCATATAAAAGTGTAGGGCCAGCAAACATACTTCAGTCAGGTTTCTGATATAGAAAGAATATGGTGATTTTCTGTTACCAGCCATGCTTTAAGACTGGTCCAGTTATTATTACAACTGCATGCATTAAGGTAATCAATTTTAAGGTCTTTATTCATGATATAATTGATGATTGGGTACTATAATTGAGGGCTGAATTGAGGTGGTCCTGGGTTTAAGTGAATGTCTCCTGAATGCATAAGTCTGAGTAGGAGAGGTTTTGATAGAAGATCCTTAATTTTTGGGATGGGAATTGGTGACCTCTGTTTGAGTATGAATTGCAGTAGAAATTGTTTCCTAGCAGCATAAGTGAGTTTATTGCTGGTGTCAGTCAGCAGATTGTGTAATCTTATTTTGTTGATAGTGGGCCTGAGTAGGGCTGGAGCATTCCTGACATGGATGAGAAAGAAGCAAAGTGTCTGTAATGAACTGACTGAAGGCAAAAATGACAGACAAAATAGTAAGACAGCATGCTAAAGAAAGTGTTGAGAATTTAACAATTGGCATTATGAGTCTGCAAGTCAGTTGGGGTTATAACTTGTAAAGACAGTGATGGAGTGTGGCTGGGGAAATGTCAGATGTATACTAGATTATATACCAGGCTACCTGTACAGTGAGTGAGGTGGTAAAATAGAGAGAAAGGACTGATAGGAGTCTATAAGAATAAATAATATAACAATGTCTTTTGATACTAATAAGAGGAGGTAGAAAGGTGGGTAAACTTAACACTCCATCTTAAATTTTGCCAATGCTGTAAATTCAGTGCCTTCCACTCAATTAAACAAGTTTCAGAGATGAAGATAGTGTCAGAAAATGAAATGAAATGAAAGTACAGCCTATATATGGAATCTAGGTTGTGAGTTAAAAGTGTAAATGCAACCTGCCATCTAGGCTTTGAGTTAAAATGGGCAAATGAGAGAAGGACCACAACCTACCTATTACTTAGGCTACATGCATAGGTTAAGTAGCACACTCTGCCTGCTACCTAGGCTATGTGCGTAGGTTAAGAAGCGCAGTCTACCTGCTACATAGGCTATGTGCATAGGTTAATTAACACAACCTACCTGCTACCTAGGCTATGTACATATGTTAAGTAACACAGCCTATCTGCCACCTATACTGCTGGAGTAATAGTATAGATAATGAAATAGCTGTGAATCAAAATAAAGTGCAGCCAGGTTACACTTGGACAATAAAACAAATGGTTCTGATGGCAGACAGAGGACATCACTAAGGCTATGTGCATAGGTTAAAGTGTGGACTCTAAGTGCTGCTTAGACTGCTTGAGTAGAATTATAAGCAAAAAAGACCTAATAAGAGGAGGGGATAAGCCTATCTGCTGCCTAGGATATGTGCAAAGATGTGTGGTACAGTTTATGTGCTACCTATACTGTAGTAGTAGAAGTGAAGAATAAGAGCTTTTAGGATAGACAATGAAACACTAGGAGGAAAGAGGATTTGGCAAAAGTAGAAGATGAATAGCCTATATACTACCTAGGCTTTGTGCAAATGTTAACTTGTACAACATTTCTCCTGCCTAGACTGTAGAGTAAAATAGTCAGGGCATACATTTGTCAGCTTAATGTTGCCAGACTAAACCCTTTCCAGAGAGTGCAGTGGGAAAAATGTAATTAGATTGTGTGATGTGGGCATTAGTCTGGTATAATACTCATGTAAAATAAGCATGTATTGACCATCAAGGATGTAATCTAAGTGTTCCCAGGAAAAACCCTTGTGATTGATGTTGCTGTGCATGGAGTTGCATGGAGGTGTATGTGTTTTCAGTATTCAGTTGTTTCTAACATTAATTCCTTTTGTTTTTGTCAGTGTACCTATCTAGCCATTTGGAGATTTTAACTGTCAGCTATATGACAGAGTTAAAAAGGGGAAGAGATGTGTGCCTTTTTAAGGATCTGCTATATTTATGGGATCTTCATATGTCTGATTCACCGTTGATCACTTATGATAAATGCATAATACATACAACAATACATTTTTTTGTATGCTTCCTGCTGGTGAGAACAGGATTTCAGCACTACTTTAGCTAGAGTTACTGATCACAGCTCTCCCTGGGCAGAATTTGGGGTCTGTTCTACGCATATTTTCCCTTGGAAAGGCTGGTTAAAGCTGAATATTTTGTGAGCATGCTCTCATTCTTGGGTGGCAGTCATCCAAGAATTGTGGCATGATCATTTCACTCTAAAATCTTTTTTTTCTACTCTGTCTGAATGGTGGTTACAGCTCAAAGCTAAATACAGACTTTGCTATCTTTGGTGTAATTCCCTCTTTTATAAGAAATGATGGCAGATGGTGTCTGCCACTTATGGCACCTTTTTCTGTCTCTTTGATTATTGGGGAGGGGGGTCAGATTTCACTTTGACTACTTAACTTCCTTAAAGTCACCCAGGTAGTGCACAATCAGCAATGTGTTTTGAGTGGCAGAAGGGAAGACGTTCTCCCTTATTTTGGAAAGCATGTTCCTAGGAAGGAGAAATGCATGGATAATCTCTGTCAACCTGATGGAAGTGTTGTGTGTGATCATTATGGCATATTTCAGGGTGTGGAATATCATCTTTACTCTTTATACGATGACAAAACTTTCTGTAACGCCTTTTGGCTGATTCTCATTCTGTGCTCCTCCCAAAGGGATTCCTTGGGGAGTCTAATTTCCAATAATAGAATTAGACAAGACCTTTACTCTTATAAATATCCATTTGATTTCTGGGGTTGATGGACTTTCTTGCACATTTTACAAACAGATGTTTTAACCACAAAAATGTGTTCTGCTGACCCTCTTTAATGTGTGTTTATCTTTTGGTCTTCTTTGTCCATAACTTCTCCTGCTAGCTATCAAATTTATTTAGAAGAGAGACAAGCATGACTTATCCAGCTGGCACCACATTGCCCTTTGTAACACGGATTAGGAATATTTTATAAAATCCTACAACTTTTGTCTATAATTACTCATGAAAAATCTTTTGGTATAAAGCTTGTATGACATTCCTGGCTGCCCTGTCCAAGAAATGCTTTAATAGCTGAATGAATTGGCTTTGGTAGATTTTTCTACTTCATCTCTGCTGCTTCTTTCATGTGATAGTACCAAAGCCTTTGACAATGTTTACCACAGACAATTGTTATCTTGGAGGCATATGATTTTGAGTCTCACTTTTTTTTTTGCATTTATTCAATCTATTTATGCTGTCACACTCTTTATGCCAGTTGTCAATGAGTGGGAGGAGTAAAATTTGCCTATGGAAAATGGGATGCAGCTTCTTGTTTACATTGGTGATATATACTGTTCTCAAAGTCAGTTTTGCTGCTGCTTTGTTCCCATATCACAATACCTAGATTTTGGGCCTATGCCATTGACCTCACCATTTTTGCAGAGGATGGTGAGTTTCTCACAACCATCTGTGACAAGTTAAGCAGGGCATTATTATTGGCTGTTATAGGTTAAATGTCATTAATTGTGTTGGCTTTGGTTTCATCTCTTCCTGCTCAGGTATTGTTGTTAACTCTCAGGGCATTTCAGTCCTTGGAATCCCCTTTGTCTCTGATGGACTTGTACTGAAAGTGTTGAAAAAATTAGCCTTCTGGAAGAAGTTACCTCTAACTTTTGCCAAAAAGGTTTTTACTCAATATCTGCATTTTGCCGCTACTTGGCTATACTGCCAGTGTTTACCTTTTGTCAAATCCCAGGGAGATGACTTTGTTCTCTTTCATGTTACATTTTTGTGGGAGCTTCTCATCTTAAACAGAAACTGGATGAAGACAAAAACAAACAAATAACAAACTGATGAAGTAGAAAAATCAACAAGACAACTGGATGTACAAACACCAATTTAATCACGTCAAGTGACCTTGTAAAAACACTTGATTTTAATATAAGTGATAAAAACTACTAAAAGGACTGAAAAAGTAAGCTATAAAATGTTAAAAAAATGTTACCAGTAATTCCACTATATTGTAAACCACCTTCATGTAAAACTACTTATTGTGCAAATTAGCAGAACAAAACACAGGAAAAATAACAAAATACCAAAATAGGTGTGTATCGATGAATAGGCATAACATACATAATCTCCCAATTAAACCTCCATGTGGAAAGGTATATAAGTTGATTTTGATTAAGTAATGGCACTTCTGAAGAAGTCCCATCGGAGATGAAAGAGCTAAACTGTCTTAATTGTATAATTGTGGTGATTAAATTGGTGTTCGTAAATCCAGGTCTCTTGCTGTTTTTCTGGGTTCTCACCTTAACCCTTATGCAGGGCAGTTGTTTTCAATTCATTTGAAAATGGGCATATGGGTATGCTTCACCCAGGCTTTCTTTTCTCTCCTCCTTCTTATTATTGTTTTGCCTTGTGTCCCACCCAAAGTGCAAACATTTCTCCCCACTGGGCAAGTTGTTATATGCATGGTCTTCTCATTTTTGGATTAACTGCCTCTCTGGGAGATGAAACTTGATTGTTCCCTCAGCTAAATTCAGGGAAGTGTAGGCTAAATTACTATATTGGGGTGTTTCCTTAGACATACTGAAAGCCACTCATTGGTTTGGGTATGTCCAGGTTATGGAGGGTCTATATTATAACGAATGATCAGATGATTGAACGTTGGTATATCGACCCCTAAATCTTGAATATACAAAACAGCGAACAACCAGAACAGCAAATTTTTTCCCTAGGAAAAAAATCGCTGTTCCCAAAAAAAAAAAAAATAAAATAACACTAAACACTAAATAAAGTGGGGGGCTTCACAACCACACCCCCTACTTAAATATACCAACTCCGAGATCACACTACAGTGGAGGAAATGACACAACTCGGACGGCCGGCCCAACGATTTCTTTCCCTAAGAAAAAATTTGCTGTTCCGGCTTTCGCTATTTTGCCGGTTCAACATGAAGTGTTCGAACTAACAGCATTCGTTCATCTGATCATTCGCTGTTCTAAAATAGACCCATTATGGATGGTCATTGTGTGCAGAACAGTTATGCTGATAGGACCCATCAGCAGTGTTAGAGTTCATGTCAACACAAGCTGCTGATGGGCAACATTTCTGAGTGGTATGACTTTTTACGTATGATTCTCTAGCCAGTCTTTCAGTGAACTCCAAGTCCTAAAACATCCCTAAGAACATCTCTTCCCACAACCAGGATGACAGGCTAATGAGACTGAGTATTATCTGTTTCTTTGTCCCAAGGTTAGCCCTATATCAGCTGTGGCTCACCACACCTATTGCCTCAGTTTTTTTCGATCCTTATATCCTCCCAAGTTGTTTTGGGGAACTATGGTTGGCCCTGGTCATCTGTGGTTTGGAAAGCAGCTTTTGTAGTCTTTTCTACTTTGTTGTCAGCCAACAAGGATACAAGCTTGTTGATGCTGCACTATAGGTTAAAGTCCCTTACCGACATAGAAAAAAAACGCAAGCATTGGCTTTGGGTTATGGGTTGTCAGAGCACCAGTGCATGGTTTGCTTTCTTTCCCCTTAGTTTTTATCTATTTTGTTTGAGCCCATGCTTTGACTTTAGGATGCATTAATAGTTTCTGTGGTATACATTTTTGAAGCAGTAATTGTTTATTATTCATTGACAATGCAATGTATGGTTGTTCATTACCATAATGTAAAACCAAAATTCTGCTTTGCATATTTCCTGTCTTCAGTATGGCATTATTAACTACTTATTTATTTATTTACATTTTGCCAGGAAAGTCTGACTAGGAATTAAAACCCCTTTTCCAGCAAAAGCCCAGCAGAAAATGCTCTATGGTTATATATATATATATACAAAATTATTATACAATGTGAACATCTATTAAAGGAAAAGCATTTTACAATGTTAAAACAGAGACGTATCAAAAGTTCAACAATGAATTAATTGCACAGTGCAATATGCATACATTAAAGTGAACATTTTATAAAAAATATACAAAGGCAGTTTTGGGAATAGCACTGTAGTATACACACACACACACACACACACACACACACACACACACACACACACACACACACACACACACACACACACATATTAGTGAATATTTTATACAACATTAACACAAAAACAGTTTTTGGTCATTGCACTGTTGACATTTTTATGCAAACACAGTATTAGAGATAGTTAGGTACCCAAGTAGTGAATGGGTAATAATTGTGGTGCCCAGGCTGGGCTGTTACAAGTGTGAAAGAATGCAGAAAGAGAGAGAGAGTGAGAGAGAGAGAGAGAGCAATATATTCCTGTGTAGTGGAAAGGAGAGCCTTGGATAGGGCCAAAAAGGAAGAGTAGTGTGAGACAAAATAGAGATGGAGTCCTGTGAGTAATGAATTAGTGAGGATTATATAGCAAAAGATATGCAGATGAGGTATATTGTGCCAGAGAGGTGTGTTTGGGATAAGAAGTAGATGAGCACACTGAGGTCAATGAGATATTAGGGGAGCATTCAGATTATGGTTAGATTAGAAGTGCATCTGCACTAGCAAATATGCTCTAGTTGGTGCTAGCTATTCTATGGAGAGGTGGGAAGGAAAGGCAGAAGCTAGTCAAGTGGTTAGAAACAGTGACATTGCCACATGTCAAGAAAGAATAAGCTTGCACTCTGAAGATTTTACTGCATTTATTTGGCAGACAGAGGTTGGGAGGGACTTCCACTGTTTTGCCATGTGGGAAGCATATAGTACGTCCACCAGAGAATTTTTGCAAGGGAGTCATATTTGTCAGAATATTTTTCAGATGGATGGAGGGTACAAGAAGAGATATACCAGTGCAAGAGGCTGCTGTGAGAGGGACAAGCTTGTGGATTGTGAAAGACTTTTGTGAAATTTTTAATTTCTTGAGTTTGAAGAGGTGAGGGAAGTTGAACCAGTTCAGCCATATGATACTTATTATTCCACGGAATATCCTTCTGAACTTTCTTTTATATAAGTGAGAAAAGACCAACATGCCAGTATGCATCCTTGTCTTACTCCATTCTGAACTTAAATAATGCTCAGTGGAGCGGTGTCATTCTCGGGCATGTTATTAGCTTCCATGAGATGTCCTTCTGAACTTTCATTTATATGAGTAAGAAAAGGCCAAGGCCCCAGTATTCCACTGACATCCAGCCAACACTCTCACCTTTTTCTTTTTTTTTTTGCTTAATTATTACTGTAAAATTCTCTGATTATACTGATTAATTCAGTCGGATAGCTTTTCCTTGCCATAATCTGCCTGATCTTACTTTTATTCACATTATTAAAGAAACAATCAAGCACTAGAAGGGCTGTTAATAAAGGTTACTTCCTCAGTACTATACATATTTTGAGCTAGCAAATAGGAAATGGAATAAACCTCTCCTATCCATATAATTTTTCAAACATTGTAATATTATTGTACAGAACATTTTTATGTAGTATCCAACGATGTTAACAGATAAGATTTGGGGTCAGCCTTAGCTAATTTTTTATAGATTGGTACTACAAGTCCCTTCCTCCTGATACATCAGCCCAAAGGCTCGTCTCAGTTTATTGAGCTCATTTACTGCTTCACCTGTCCAGGGTCTTTACATATTATGATGTTTAATTACCTCTTTACTCTGCTCATTTATCTTCATTAATATTTCTCTGAATGTATTCCTTTATTTATATTTTTACTAGGGTAGTGTACTGATCTCAATGGACCCTTTATAGGCACAGCCTGGATGAATAGGATCACATAAGAAGTAAACAAAACATATTTACAAATACAAGGATATGCTAATAACAAATATAAATAGACAGAGATATGTACATATTTACTGATGTAGTTTACAATGTTAAAGCATGGATGGAAAATGGAATTGTACTTAACAGAGCTTTGTGGAAAAGATTTTACCATAATGACTGAGAAGGCTTATGCTGCAGAAATAGCAGCATATCATTATACAGAAAGGTATGAAAACATTAGGAGAGGCAAGTGAAAGAAAAGAGACTGGGGGTGAAGACAGAGAAAAGGTGTGAGAGGCATGCAAAGGGAAGAGGAGTAGAAAAGAGAAGAGTGAGAGAGATGCAAAGAGAAGAAGGTATTAGGATGAATGAGGGGCAGTAAGTAAGGGGGTGATAAGATGACATAAGGAAGGATAAAATAGGGATAAAGGGATGGGAGAGAGCTGCAGGGATCAGGTAAGTGATTTGAGGGAATGTAGCTGCACTTTATTTCAGTGAAGAGGTGCTTGTTGAGCTGCTGCATGAAGTCTGAGTACTTTTGGCCATCACAGATTAAGACAGGAATGGAGTCCCATAGTTTAGGTGCTAGGATGGAGAATGCATGGTCAGTGCAATAGAGTTTACTTTTTGCAGTTAGTAGGGTGGGCTGAGATTGAGAGATACCCCTGAGATTATATGGGGGGGGGTTGCTGAAAAGTTTATGAGTGAGAGGGGATGATGTCTCAGGAGAAAGGGTTTTGTGAATTAGTGATCCAAGTAGGAGATTGGCTCTCAAATGTACTGAGAGCCATTTAGCTTTGCTGAAAGGCAGTGGTGTACATTATTCACAAAGTTAGTACTGAGCTGGCAAATTTTATTGGAGATGGTTTGTAAGGTGGTGCTATTTTTCTTTGAAGCTACAGCAATATTGAGTAGTCCATATTCGAGTTGAGATAAGTGGATGCCTTTACCTATGGCAGCTTTGGGTGGCTTGAACAGAAGAGGCGATAGCTTGTTCACCCGAACTATAGTGCGTTGATCTTTTTGTGTGTGTTTTGAAAGTGTAGTTGAAAGTTAAGAGATCAGTCTATCCAAATTCCAAGTTATTTGAAGGATGTGGTCATTTCTATGGTGATATTGTTAACATCTTTAATGTTAATGAAGCTGGGTGCTTTGGCCATTTTTTTTGGTTTGTTCCAAATGGCATTGCTTTTTTTTTTTTTATGAGAGACTAAGTATACGTTTCTGGCCTATTAGCTACTGGTTGAGGATTTGGAGGTCATCTTGGAGCTGAGTTTCTATAACAGAGAGGAATATGTTTGACCTGCAGATGACCATGTCATCTGTCTAAAAAATTAGTGGTATCTGAGGATGATCAGATGGGCATTTGTTGATAAATATGGAAAAGAGCAGAGAGGCTAAAGCAGAACCCTGGGGGACTCCTTTCATAAGTGAAGCTGTTTCAGAGGTGGAGATGCCTTCTTCACCTTGAAGGATCTGTCTACAAACCAAGGTTTTGCATTGCCACTAATGCCTATTTCAGTTTATTTGTCATACAGTAAGTTATAGTCAATTAGATCAAAGGCTTTTTTGAGGTCAAGAAATATGTCTCATGTCTGTTCGCCTTTGTCCATATTGGATAGGATGTCATTTGTGAGGAAGTAGAAAGCTATTATGGTGCTGTGTCCAGCCCAGAATCCATGTTACTTCCTGGATAGAAGATGATATTGATGTAAATAAGCAGCAATTTGGTTTTAGATAATTTTTTCTAGTATTTTACCTAAAGTGGGAAGTATTGAGCTAGGAAGGAATTGTGAAACAGTAGTTGGCTTGAGTAGTTTTGGAAGAGGAATGATTATTGCTGTTTACCATATATAAGGCATAATCTTATTAGATAAGCAGAGGTTGTATATATGAGTGAGAGGGTGGAAGATGAACCCTTACAAAGTTGAATGAAACAAGGGGCTAGGTTATCTGAGCCTGAGGGTGGGAGATGAACCCTTACAAAGGTGAATGAAACAAGGGGCTAGGCTATCTGAGCCTGAGGAATATCTATTTGTATTTGGTCCAATTGTGTTTCAGTCTCTTTGGTTCTAACTTTTTGAAGTGGAATAGTGGAATGTAAAGGGGTGATAGGGTGGCTGTTGGAGTGGTAGGTTTGTGATGCTGATGTGTAACAGGTTGCTTAACTCGTTGAGAAAGTCAGAGCATGAGAGTTTGTAGTGCTGGTGTTAGAGGGATTCAGGGGGTGGAGTTGTGTTGCATTTTCCAACCAGTCAAAAGGTCAATTTCTTTCCAGAATCTTTTAGGTTTGGCTAAAACTGAGATTTGTTTGTTTTGCAAGTAGTTGTTTTGGTGTCTGTGGATGGATTGCTTAGCTATGTTGCATAGTGATGTATATTTGACTCAGGAATCTGTGGAGGAGCTGCATTTCCAACTGTGCCATGCTTCATCACATAATTTGAGAGGTATTTGCATTTGTTAGATACCCAGTCTTGTTTGAGGTCAAAGTAGCCTTTGTTCTAAGGGAAATCATTTGTTTTGCAAGTGCAGTAGGGCATTTATAAGGTTGTTACCTGCATTGTTGAGGTATTTTATGACAAGTGAGACCAATCTAAGGTGGCAAGGTGGTTTTTAATATTAGTGATGTTCTAAATGGGTTTGGGTCTGAATGTGATAACTTTGCATTTATATTTTAATGTTATATTATAAACTGAGAAAGTTATGGGACAGTGATCACTGAAGGAGACTGCTTGTGTTCTAAGGTTAGATATTACTGTAGGATTGCCTACTGGATTCAGGGTTTGGTCTAGTGGCTTCAGAGTTGATTTCGGTAAGATTTCAGCTGGCCAGGAGTTCTGAAATATTAATGGCTTTTGGTCCTAAATAATTAAGGCTGAGATCTCCAAGAATGATTAACTTACAGTTTTTGGGTGCCATGGCATATATCTGTTGGATGTGGGTATTGAATTTTGGTAGTGAGGCTGGTGTAGGTAAGTGTACACTTAGGGCTACCACCTGTCCCACTTTGCAAGGGATAGTCCCTCTTTGGGCAGTTGTGTCCTGCATAAAAATTGAAAAAATGGCAACTGTCCTGAGATATTAGGACAAACATATTTCCTATATTTAATGTAATAGTTGCAAAAAACAGTTATTCTGTTTCTGAAACACCTAAATGTTATAAGAAACAGAATAAGCAACTAAAATGCTACAAGAATAAGCATTTATGTAGGCATAAAAGTGAAGTTCTGTCCTTTGTACTGGCTATGGGTATGTTTTGCCTTGCAAAATCTGACGTTTGTACAAAAAATGTCCCACTTTGGGCATTTGAAAAGGTGGCAACCCTATGTACACTGGCTATAACAAGGAGGGTTTGGTTGTTTGTTGGAAATTTTAAAATGATCCAGTCAGGATCTAGTTCTGAGCTGCTGTTAACTTGTGCAACAATTGTGGGGTCAAAGTTGTCTTGTCTTTGAAGAGAAGTAATACTCCTTCCCCAGGGTTTCTGCCTCGTCTGTAATCTTGTAGGTGAGAATAGTTTGGTATGAGGTGGTGAAGACTATAGGTGTCAGGTTTCATCCTCATTTCTGTAATAGCTGTAATGGGAAGACTTATGTTATAATGGTAAAGGCACTGATTTGGTCAATTTTATTCTTAATGCTGTGGATGTTAAAGAGGGAGCAAGTAATATAATACTTTTTATGGGTTTGAGTTGAGGCAGTATTATTAGGTGGTCCTGAATTGGGCTCAATGTTACCTCTTAGCAGAAGTATAAAGACAGTGGGACTAAATTTGAATAGTGTTTTTGGAATGCGTAGTTTTGGATATAACTATGGTTTTCTACCTAAATTAGAAATGCTGAGGTATTGAGACAATGATATGTTTGATGTATGTGAATTGGGTGCTGGCATGGGTGGGATGTGATATGAAAGCTTAATAGGGTATGGGGTAGGTAGTATGTGTGCAGGTATATGGTAGGTAGTATGTGTGTAGGTATGGGGTATGAGGTTGGTATTATGTATGTAGTTATTAATGTAGTTGATACATGGAGGCATTGGCAGTCAGGTAATTGCTGGGGGGGGGGTTATGTGAGGGTTAAAGGAATACAATTGATATCAGCAGGACAATGTAAATGTAAGTCACAGTTATAGGAATTCCTAGTGTAGAGCAACTGTAGTACAGGCTTTAAGATTCAGAGAATGAGGGGTGACAGCAGTATTCATTTAAGGGGTGTTTAATGGGGGGATAAAATGTATAGGGATCTTCCACTGTAAGAGTGCATGTTAGGGAATTGGAGTGTGAAGGGAGTGAAAAATGAGAAGACTGGAGAAGGATGGATCTAATTTCTGACTGCTTGTGAGGAGATTGGATAAGTAAAATATGGAGGGAATATTGCCGAGAAGAGCAAATGGTAAAAAGCAAGGGAGGGGTTAAAGGCTAGGAAGAACACAAGAGTAAGTTTCTATGGTGGCTATAAAAAAAAAAAAAAAAAAGAACATGTGGAAGGAGATGAAATGAAGAGTGAATTCAGTAGGAGTGGTTGGTTATGATGTAGTCATGGCTAATTTCTAAGAAGAAAGGTGGGGGTTGAGGAGAGTAGCAGTGAATGGCCGATTGAAAATGTGTGGAGATAGCAAGCTTTAAAAGTAGAGTAAGAGGGGTGGGGGTTAGGAGCAGGGTAGGGGTAGTGAATCGGAGTCTAGAGCCTGCCCCCTCCTATGAATGTAATCTCATTCAAACAAAAAATCTGTGGCACTGAGGTTACATTTTGGCAAGTATAGAGCGTAAGAGAAGAACTGAGAGATACTCTAGTATAATACAGCCTGGGACACTTCAGAATTATTATGAGATCTCTGAAGGAATGGAGAAATGTGACACTGGGGGTGGATATGACAAGCACAGAGCACAACGCAGTAATTAGACAGACCAACTGTGCTTCACAACCGATTCTAAGATTCCCTAACACTTACTCAAATACGGGGGGAGTGGGTTCTTATACCCCTTGGCCCCTTCTCGGGTGTGCAGCAGCAGTTGATGTTGGTCTGTGGCCCACTGAGTGTGAGAGGAGCTGACTATAGACTGTTTTAAGGAAATCTAAAGGCAGCACTATCCAAAAATGTCCTTATGCAATAACTAGCAGTCCTCACAGATAACAAGCAGCAAGAGAGGTTCTGCTTACATTAAACAAGGCTGCAGAGCTTAGTTGTGTTTTCACAGAAAACTTAAAATGCAAATGCACGTCACTGTTTCAAAAATGTGATGGTCTTTCTTGCTTGTGGGTACCAACATTTTAAACAGTTACCAAAAAGTAATAAATATACAATATTAAATAAAATATCAGATTAAAAATATATATTTTTTATTGTTTTTAATGTTTGTCTCCTTTCTTTTAACACTGGTTTCAGTGTAAAATAATCACTTAAACCCGGCTGCCTATATGCACCTAACTAATGATTCTACTACCTCAGTATGATTCAACATATTGCCACCTCTAATACTTGGTTGAACTAATTTTAAAACTTGAAATTTGAAAGAATGACAGTCACCACAGTCAGATACATTTCAGTAATTCATTTGTGTTTTTAAATCTAGTAATATCAGCTATATGTTCTTGAATAAATTCTCTATGCATCTTATTAGTTTTACCTATATAGCAGACTTTGTATAGGATACATCCTGCTAAATAAAGTGAATGCCTGGTACTGCAATTAGCATTATCAATTAAAGACATAATTTTTCATTTATTCATATACATAGCTATCCTTTCATTTACATGATCACATACAGAAAAAAATTGGCAAGAGAATGTTCCATTCCTATTTAACTTTGCCTTAATATTATTTTCATAACAGTCTTCTTTTTAAATTTCTGCTATTTCTATTTGAAACTATACCCATTCATCCATCCTCGACCCCTTTTTCCCATTTTGCACATGCAGTCGGGATGTCACTTTCAACAGTGACAATCATATTGAGCCAAGGTTTAAACCATCAGGTGGCTAGCCCTACCATGGTAGTTCATCTATTCCACTCACTCACATACAGACTCACATCTACAGACAATTTAAAGTGTCCAGTCCACCTACCACATGTCTTTAGAATGTGGGAGAAATCCAGAGCAACAGGAGGAAACCCAGGCAACTACAGGGAGGACATGCAGACTCCACACAGAAGGTACCCCAGCCAAGAATCGAACTAGAGAACCTCTTACTGTGAAGTGACAATGCTAACAGATGCACCCACTGAGGCCACCCTACCTGAACGGCAAATATTTCCCAGGGCAAGTAAGCAATTGCCCAAACTTCAATGAAACACACACCAGAGTAAATGAAAACCACCTAGGTGGGGGACTCACCCCCACACACAACACCCCCTAACTCTATACCAACTTGGGATCACACTACAGTGTAGAAAATGACATGTTGGGCAAGTGTTTACTTGCACTGGGAAAAATTTGCCATTTGGGTATTTTGTTTTTGCAATTTTTGTCTTGCGAAAAATGAAATTCCATGATATGGTTGTTCGAGTATTAGAAGGGGATTTATTTTTATATATATATATATATATATATATATATATATATATATATATATATAGAATCACACTAAGGAAGTAGAATCAAAGTGGATTTTACAGTTAGAAGCATATAGGCAGCCAGATTTAAATGATTATTTTATATTGAAACCAATGTTAAAAAAAGATTAAACTTTAAAAAGTTCAGTATCAAAAAGTTTTTAAAAATTATTTTTAAACTTTTAAATTGATGGTATATTTAATATTGTATATTTATTATTTTTTGTTTTATTGTCAACGGCTTGATTATATTGTGATATCATATCATATCATATAACATGTGATCCAGTATCTTTGCTATAAAAGTTTAAATAGGTTCCTAGGTGTGTACTAGGTTAATGGCCCTGGAGCCTTTACAAGCCTAGCCCATAGAAGTGCCCTGGAATTTTGCTACCTGATGTTAGTTCCCAGTACCTCTATCAAGCAGAGCCACTGAAGTGATCCCCCGGGGTGAACTTTCTATTTCCCATCCACTCATCAAGATTTCTCTTGAAGAGGGCCAGTGAGGTGCTCTGCTTGACATGTATGGGAAGTCTATTCCAGAGCATAGGCAGTCTCTGGGTTATGAACCTGTCCCTCCATCATGTTCTGTTGATTGTGTTAATGAGGTTGAGGTCTCTGCAGTGTGTGGTGCAGAGGTATAGGGATTTCTTTAGATGTAGCATTTCTAACAGAGCTGGGTCAGATGTGGCTTTGTAAGTCAAGCAGAGATCGCCTCTTAGTAGATGATATGAGACAGAGAATAGATGGAGTTTTTTGAATCTGTCCATGTAGGACATGTGTTTAAGGCCTAGGATCCTCTTTGTGAGGTACTTTTGCAGCCTCTCCAGCTGTTGCAGATGTCTTGTGAGGTACATGCCAAATGGGGCATTATACTCGATGATTGGTCTAATGAGGGAAGAGTATTGAGAAATGATGACCTCTTTCTTCCTGGATGTAAAACCCTTGGTAATGAGATGTGCCACATAGAAGGACTTTCTGACCACAGTGGCAATGGGGTGGTCGAGGGAGAGGTTGCTGTCAACCTGTGTCCCCAGATCTCTTCTAACACCTTCAGTGTTCAGTGGGCTCCCATCGATGTGGCAATTAGTGGGAACTGAGTTTTTACCAAAGGGGATGACAACCCATTATTTGGCATTAAGCTTAAGGCCATGGTTTTGACACCAGTCATTGGTCGCAGTGAGGCCTTTCTTTAGGATGTCTGCATCACTTGGGGAGTTAGTAATGGCTCCCAGCTTACAGTCGTCTGCAAACTTGGTCAGCCAGAGTCCCTCCGTGTTGGACTGGACTTCTGAGAAGTAAATGCCAAACAGGAGAGAACCCAGGACTGCTCTCTGTGGGACTCCACTCGTGACTGTTCAGCAGTCTGACTTGGAGTCCACTACTTTCACACTGTGGGTTCTATCTGTGAGCCAGTTTGCAACCCACCTAATGATATAGGGTTTGATGCCTAGTTTGGTGAGTTTATCAATAAATCCTGAGTGAGGAATGATATCAAAGGCCTTGGCCAGCTTGAGGTAGGCTGTATGAACTGCCTTAACCTCGTCCACATCTCTGGTGACTGACTCAATGAAGTCCAACCAGGTTGAGCAGGCATTATCTACCTTTCACAAAACCAAATTGCATGCAATCTAGAGTTTGGAGATTCTCTATATCCTTGTTAATTAGGTCCATGATGATACGCTCTATAGCCTTACATATCAAACTCATCAGACTAATGGGGCAATAATTTCCAGGGTCTGGAGTCACTCCTCCTTTATGGATAGGGATGACTGCAGCAGTGCACCATTTGGTAGGGAAAACGCCTGAGGTGAGGCTGTGACAGAACAGGGCACACGGATGTGGTGTGTGTTCACTTTGTAATTCATGTAGAACACAGCCAGGGATATTGTTGGGTCCTGTGGAAGCTGTATTCTTGGCCTTGGACAATGCAGCTTTAACCCTTGCTGCAGTAATGCTGGGTGCCTGGCATTCTTCTGGTATTGAGATTGGTCCTTTGGGGGGGGGGTAAAGTTGGCACTGAACCTGTCAGCCAGTATGTTGGCAATAGCTGTTGCCTCAGTATAGGAGGTACCATTGCGCAGTAACGCGGAACAAATCTGGGTATTGCCATGGAGATTCTTGATATAACTATAGAAGGCTTTATGTTTTTTTAGTGTCTGCCACAATTCTGCCTTCATAGTTGGCTTTGGTGGTTTTGATGAGGGATCTCAACTTTTTGTTGAGGCTAATGAGAGAATTTTTCCAGTCTTGGGACTTCACCTTTTTCTTGCAACAGTTTCTTACTTCTGTTGTAGAGTTTATTAATGGCAGGGGACCACCAGATTGGCTTCATTTTTTTGGAGGAGAGCATCTTGGTTCTGTTGGGTATGGCTAGTTCCATGCATTTATGTATGTGTTTGTACAGTGCATTGGTGTATGATTCAGCAGTCATGCATCTATTTTCCATTGGCATGGATGCTGTGAAATTAGCCACCTCTGTTTTTAAAAGTCCAGAGTCAGCTTTGGAGAAGTTTTTCATGGTGGATACCTTTGCGGGGTGTGAGTGAGATGTTGATTTCCATGGTGATTAGTTTGTGGTCGGATCTAAACAGGGAGGAACTGACTATTGGTGTAGAGCAATGGTTGCCTATGTTAGTAACAACCAGGTCAAGGATGTTGCTTCCTCTAGTGGAGGTAGGAATGAGCTGGTCCAGGTCATTGGAACTGATGAATTCCAGGAAGCGTTGGGCCAGTGCATTGGTGCATGAGTAGCTTTCCCAGTTGATTGAGGGGTAGTTAAAGTCACCTAGTATGAGAGTGTTGGGTTGGATCTTAATAGTTTCCAGGGTGCTTACGAATGTGGAGTGAGAGGCTTGGGACATGGTTGGGGACCTATAGAAGGCTATGACCTGAATTGCCATCTTACCCAGTGTTAGTTGTACCTGGAGTATTTCAGATGGGTTATGCGGGGCTACTTATCTGGAGGTGTGCATATCCTTTATGAATATGGAGACACCACTGCCTTTGGAGCTTTGGTCCATATTCTGGGGCCAAAAAGTGTGGAATGAGTTATAGCCTAGTAGCACAGGGGTGCTCTCTGCTGCTTTAAACCAGGTCTCCGTTACAGCACAAATGTCGATGTTCTCCATTTTGAGGAGTATTTCCAGTGAGTGCATTTGAGCAGCATGACCCTCAGATTGCATTTATTTATAGGTGTTACAGTGGTAATTTGGTCTTTGGAACACTATTTAAAGGCACTATAGGGGTGACAAGAGCCTTATTCAGTACCCAGAAACCCAGGGGTGACAGATGCAGGCCATCTCTGGCAAAGCATCGAGGTCTGTCAATCATGTCATCCCAAGCAGACAGATCCTGGATCCCCTTAGAATGACACCAGAAACTTAGCCAATTGGTGAAGTCAATTTGTACTGTGGTATCATTCTGGGAGATGGTAGGATGCTGCTTAGGGCTAGGGTCATACTTGCCTGGGCCACATAATCCAAGAACTCCACCATGTCTATTTCATGTAGTCCAAGGAGGTGTGTCTCAGGTCATTCACACCCACATGAACAATGACAGAGTCATACTTGTACTTGTTGTGTAATGACCTGAGTCTGTGTGTTGTCTGATTATGGCACCTGATAGACAGCTGACTGTTACCTTCTCCTTATTCAACCTAATGAGTGGGAAATCAGTGTTCCTCACTATTGAGTCACCTATGATTATTGTATTGGACAAGTTGTTTTCCCTTAGGGGCTTAGGTTGAGAGGCACACTGTGTATGTGAGCTATGTGTCTTGTGGTTTGTGCTGTGTTGTGGTGGTCAAGTGCTTTTCTACCTTGGAGTTCTCTGCTGTTTGGGTAGATTTCTATTGAGAGCCTCCACGAAGGTGGGCATGTAGTTTGTGTTATGTGAGGGCTGTGATAGTGGGTGTTCTGGAGGGTATGTGTTCCATGTGGTGTGGTGCAGGTGTTCACCTTCTCCTCTTGACCAACTATTCCAGTCTTGGCTGGAGAGTGCACGGCTTCCAGTTTGGAGATATAAGTGCATCTATCACAAGTTTGAGTGTAGGGAGGTAAGAGGAGAGGGTTGTCTGTGTACGTGAGGCAGTTGCTACACTGCCTCAGAACGCCCAAGTTCACCAGGTTAATAGGAGAAAGTACAGGGAACTGACCTTTAGATATGCCAGCAGGGATGTTCATCATTACTAAGTACTGGAGTTGTTTCCTTATAGGACGTCTAGTGCTGATAACACTTGTGTACCACAATAATTGCTATAAAAATACTGATGAAGTGCGTGGCAAATAATTTAAAGTGCAAGAGAGAAGAGAACTAGCAAGATCTAAGTGAAAAATTGAAGAGCAGACGTTCTGGCACTGGTAATAGTTTACCTCAGCTTAGTGGCACTGAGCGGCGTGCAAACCCGCACATTCACGGGCTTTTAAACCAAAAAGTTGAAAGGGATAGAAAAACTGCACAAACGGCCAATAAACTACAATTTCAGAGCCAGAAACCACTTCCTCTTGTGGTAGATAGACTATCTAGTGCTTACCACTCCCACTGATAAGCTGGAAGGCTTCCTTCTAACACAGAAAGGTCTGGGGAACTCAGAAACATACAAAACAGTCCTGGATACACTAAATCTGTATCTGAACTACTCTAGTAACAGGAAAGGTGGGAAGCAAGCTTAGAACGTTTTTATTTATTTATTTATTTTTTTTGCTAGATTAGGGTTTAAATACCTGATGAGGGTTGAAGCAAAAATGTGTTGGCATGTTTGTGTATGTGTTTCATTAAAGGAATTATACTGACCCTGTTTGTGCTGAGCTATGACTTCTTTGTTTGTTTGATATGTTTTGCTTCACTGATATTTAGCAAATGATGCTATGGTGTAGATGTAGGGATATTGACCAGTGTTTGAAAATAAGAAAAAAATGATTGGAAATATATGTTATGTGCACTTTAGTCCTTCCCCTCCTGACAAAATACTGTCATTGAGTTATAACAGAAACCTGTGGGAGCTTATTGTGTTTTAGCCTGAAATAAATTGCTTTTGTACTCATTCTTAGATGGTTTGTTGGTTTGATATGCTGGAATACACAAGCTTGCTTTGTAGGATCTCTTCCATAGTCTTTCTAGGAACAAATATACGACTGCCAATCCTACTTTTATGGCTTCCTTTTATTCCCAACTTTGTGAAAGATGACCACTTTTACCATCTTCCATTCCTATGGAATCACCCAAGTTTTTTCCATATTTATGTACTCATCTATAGTACTTCTCTTGTCCAGCCCCACTAAATGTCCGACATACTGTCATTTCTATTTCAAAAATGATACCATGAAGGTCCTCTAACCTGTTGCATTCCCTATATCCAAACCTATCTTTTTTCCTGTGTTTCTGCCTCTTGTAGTATTCTTTCTGTTATTACTTTATATCTACACTAATTTCTAATTTTCTGGGCTACTGTCAATCTACCCTCCTTACTTGCACTATTCTTTTGCTTGCTACATAATTTGATCCTGTTCCCTTCCCTTACTGTCTTCTCCAGTGCTGTCTTATATACTCTGTACCCTCATTATTCAGCACGGCTCTCCCCAATCTGCCATGTCCTTGATATGCCTCATTGCCTTGCATTAATCTATGTTGGTGTGACAAAGTTATATGCTATAACCCCATCCCCTGTGCCCCTAGAAGCACTATTAGGTATACTCAAAAGCATTGGTTTGATGTTTTTATGTTTTCTGCAGTCTCCTAATGTGACTCTAGACACTGTCTTCTAAAGTCTTACACTCTCTGCCCCAAACACTTTTCTGTTTTACCTGTTTATAGTTACTTTGGTCTAAAATTAAGCAGCAAAAATTGACTTAATGTTGAATGTACTGGAGTCTGCAACCAGTGGAGGTAAAGATGCTAATAAGAGGGTGACTGAGGTTTAATTAAAAGAGGTACGCCTTCCCCCTATGAACTGATCACTTATACAGAGAAAAAGGAATGTGAGAGTTATATAACCTAAATTAGCATATGGGATGGCAACCTAAGAGCTACAGGGAGGACTTAATAATACCAGAAGAATAAAGATGATGAGGTTTGTTTTAACAGATTTTACAAGAAAAATGTTTAGTGGTGCCCCTGTTACATTAACTAAACAAGTCAGTCATATTTTTCAACTCTACCACATAATGAGGAACACTCCTCATTCTGAGTCTTAAACGTTCAGTATTCCATGTCGATCCACATTGAAAGGGTCTTGCACACATTCATTGTTAAGAATTTTTGACAAACATCACACAGTAAGTAATACTGAATTCCGTTAGTTATAACAGTTAAGCACATTTAGGGAGCAAGGCCTAGAAGTTCTAGATATTCCTCTATACCTTTAATACAATATTCAGGTAATCAATGTTTTTTAGTTGGTCTTCACAGAAGTCTATTTTATTAAAGTATAAATATCTGTTTCTGTGAGTCAGTAGATTAATGGTAAAATACCAGAGTCTAGGACCAAGCTATGCTAGGAATCATTTCACCTTTGGTCAAACTTTTTTCCTCATAGTTTATGGATATACCAACTCATTGCTTATTAGTAGAAGTTGAATGCTATAAAGCTAATGCTAATTTTTTCACCTCATGGGAGATGCATTTTATGCCAAAAATGATTCAGCCATTCTCTTTATCCATAAGCATTAGAGGCTCTCAATGCATTTCCTTTGCAAGTACAAAGTGAAATCATCTTAAGGAAGTATTGGTTATATATCAGCAAAAAGGAAATATG
The DNA here is from genome assembly GCF_019279795.1 of Protopterus annectens. Classification (NCBI taxonomy): domain Eukaryota; kingdom Metazoa; phylum Chordata; order Ceratodontiformes; family Protopteridae; genus Protopterus; species Protopterus annectens. The sequence goes on from NC_056741.1 coordinate 698,873,822, forward strand.
GCTTTGGGGCTGAAAAAAATGGGTAATGGCATTTTATTCAAATGAGAGGAATTATTTACTACCATTTTTAGGTGCATTGCACTGAGAGATTTGTCTATGAAGTACAAAATAATAACGGGGTTATATTTCGGCCCAAACAAGTTTTATATGATGAAGTATCTGGCATTTAACAACTGTTGGTATTCTAAGGGGCAAAATAATATCAAACATGTCATCTGGTAAATGAATGTACAATTAAGAAGCTTATTGAAACTTGAATATGGGAAAAGACTGATTTATAGCCTGACATTTACTTTTAAGATTTTATGATCCGGTCAATTACATTTCTATAGATGAAACAATGTCAGTTGCCATGATGTCTATTTCAAGAACAGGACTGGTGAAATCATTTCTTTGAAAAGTGCACATGAGACAAACCATCAGCAGAAAGTACAGTTGTGTAAGTTGAACTTAACATAACAGTAGATGTTTGAATTATCACTGCAGCAGTAGCCTTAGCTATATGGGTTATATCCTGCCAAAGATATAACAGTTAATCAGCTTCCATACCTTCAGGGCACCTTCAAAACACCCAAAATGTCAAGCAGCTTGAGAAAAGCTGACTAAAAGGCAAGTTTGGGTATGAAGCCCTTCGGAGCTTTCCTGCTGGCAGAGAGAGGGAAGTTGAGCCCTGAAAGGGCAATGCTAGGAATAACAAAAAAAAAAATAAATGTCTACACACTGGCATAAAAACTTGGCAATGCTAGGAATAACAAAAAATAAATAAATGTCTACACACTGGCATAAAAACTTACCCCAAAAAAAAAAAACAAAGAAAAACAAGGAGGATTAAGGGAGGGAGTGGCTACTGCAGAAGTGATCATATGAACATTTACTGTTATGGTAAGTTCAACTTACACAACCGTACTATGTTCTCCATCTTGATCAAGTTGCAGCCGTGTTCTTCATATTGATCACTGCTGTATTGGCCTTAGCTGGATGGTAGATTATCATAGCTAACTATATTTGGGGAGAGGAAGGACCCCCTGGAGAATGATCCTAGCAAAACTTGATTTAATAGTGCTTTGTAGAATTATGTACAAAGGACCAATTAGCAGCTTCTAGAATACTTCTAGAATCCAACCCTTTTAAAAAAGCAAAAGATAAAGCCAAGACCCTAGCAGAGTTGGCCGTGACCCTGCCTGGAAAGATTTGTCATGGTTAATACAACAAAAGGTAACAGACAACTATTTGAAAATTGTTTGACACAGGCTGTCCCTTCTTCTTACATTCACAAGAACTGAACAACTGACCCAAAGATCTGAAAGATTAAGTTCTATCAAGATAGTACCCAGGTTGTCTGTGGTCATCCAAGGTATGGAGTATCCTTTCTCCCTCATTTTTAGGTTCAGGAAAGAAAATGGGGAGATGGACAGTTTGGCTTAAAGTAAACTTGGATACCACTTTAAGCTTAAAAGAATGATTAGTTCTAAAAAAAACTGTCCCTAAGGAAAATGAGGAAGGGTTGACTCACCATAGAAATTTACAACTCAGAAACCCTTAAAACCATTTTTCCATGTTGAGAACCTCAAGTTAACCAGATTAGCTGGTTCAAACGGAGCAAGTGTTAGCTTTTCCAGCACAAAATTAAGATCCCAAGTAGGGGCCACTGGTTTCCTTTGAGCCTCTTATGTAAAACACCTTTCATTTTTTAACATGAGACTACCTTGAAAGAGGAGGTTCCATGGGCAGACAATCTGAAATGGCTGATAAATGAACCTTGATAGAGAAATAAGAAAGGCCATAGGATAGTGACTTACACAGATACTGCAAAACCAAAGAACAAGTAGAACTGAAGGGATGCTGGTTAAGTTGTTGCCACCAACTAGAAAATCTTTTCCATTTGTTAATATATGATTTTCAAGTAGCAGGCTTTTTTGCTTCCTTTAGTACCTGCTGAATGTCCTCAGAAAACAGATGTCTAAAAGGAATTAAGACACTATCATGCAAGCAGTCAACTGAAGAGGATTGATGGGGTTTATCAAACATCCCTGTTCCTGTGTGAGCAGATAAATTCTGTGAGAAATCATGTAGTAATTGCCCCTGGTCATTTCCAAAAAAAGGGAGAACCATGGCTTCCAGGACCAGAAGCAAGACACGTCAATGATCATGGGGATTCCTTCTGAATCTTCAGAAATACCCTAGATATTAATGGAAAGGCATACAGGAACATTCCTATCCAAAGAAAAGGTATCTGTCTTACAGGCCTTCTTGCATGGTGTCCTGTAACAAAATGTTTCCAGTTAATTGTTCAGAGAGGTTGGAAAGATGTCTACTTGAGGTACTCCCCACAGGTGGATCAAATCTTAAAAGACCCCTGAGCGAGTTTTCATTTGAGAAAGTCTGACTTGGTTCTGCTTAGCTTGTCTTCCACACAGTTTTATTTGGGTACAATGTAAGATGCAAGTGGAATGAGATTGTACTGTGAAGCTATATTCCAAGCTAACATGGATAGTCTACAAAGGGGGTATAACCCGGTTCTCCATTGCTTGTTAAAGTACCACATGATTGTGGTATTTTTTGTAGCCAATTGAAGAGGTTCCAAGGACCAAAGATGGTTTAGAGAGTTGAATGCCTTGATTATGGCAATCATCTCCTTGATATTTTTGTATCCTTGATATTTATGTATTTACATCTGTCCTTGGTGTCCCACACCCCCTGCACTTTTACCCCTCCTGAAACTGCTCTCCAAGCAAAGTCTGAAGCGTTTGTGGTGACTGACTGCTTTGGAGCAGAGATGAAGAAAGGAAGACCTGGATTTAAAGGTATCTGACGTCTGCACCAAATAATTTCTCTTCTGACAAACCCGGTGCTGGGATCTGAAAAGATAAAGGGTGTTTATGCTGGGACCAAAGAAATTTCAGATACCACTGTATCATTCTAATGTGAAGTTTTGCCAGGATATCATGTGAATCAGATGCCATGAAACCTAAAATCCTAAGGTATTCTCTTGCAGTGACCAAAGTCTGAGTGGAAAAACCTTAGAAATAGATCTAGATAAAGATTCATTTTTTCCTGTGGAAGAAAAGCTCTTTGAACTGATGTGTCCAGTTCAAATCCCAGCAACACAATCCTGTGTGAGGGAGTCAAGAAAGATTTTGACTGCTTTCTTGGAATCCCAGCTTATGCAAATGATCTCTGACCCAAGAGCGAGACTCCTGACATTTTGAAAAAGACTCTGCAAACATAACTAAGTCATCTTAATATGTTAAAATGTGAGTACTCTGTAGCCTGCAATGAGCTATAATTGGGGGTAGACACTTTGTGAACACTCTTGGTGCAACAGATAGTCCAAAGGGTAAAGCACAGAACTGATAATGTGATCCAGACACACAAAACCTTATGAAATGCCTGAAGTCTGGATGAATAGAGATGTGATAATAAGCATCTTTTAAGTCTACTGTTACCAGGAAGCTTGGAAGAGGAAGAAGACATAACATGTTGTGAAGTGACATAATTTTGAATTTGGGCAGTGTTACAAATAAGTTTAAGAAAGAAAGATCCAGAACTGGCCTCCAAACATTTCTTTCTTTGGCACTAGGAACTTCCTTGAGTAAAACTCCTTCTCCACTTGGGAAGGAAGAACTGATTCTATCACTCCATGGCACAGCATATGATGAAAAACAGAAGGAAACAAAAGTGTCTGATCTGCAGGATAAGGAATGACCCTCTGGAAAGGAGGAATTCCCTTCCACTGCCATCTGTAACCCTGATGAATGGTTTCTAGAACCTATTTGCCTGAAACAATCTGTTGTCAAATAGGAAAAGAAAATGTCTCTTAAGTAGTCATTCAGACTTGTTGGACTGTCCTTGGGTTTGGTAGGTTTTTAGATATCATTTTGAAACACCCTTACCACTTCTTCTTAAATGTCTGTTTACCTGACTCTTTTGAGATTGTTTAACATGTTTTTGTTTTTTTTATTGTTTGCCAAAATCTCTTGGACAATTTGAAAAAGGACGGTTGAAAATTTTTAGAGATTCCCTGGATCAGCTTACCCCTTTCATCACATTTTTTATCACCTCTGCAGCACTACACACTACTATTAAATATTATTTACCATGGTATTAAAAACAACTGGAAATAAATGATAGTGGAAAATTGGAAAAAGATAATAGTGGATAAATAAGGATAGTGGAAAAATAAAATAAAATTAGTCCTGTAAACAATGTGGCAATTTTCTAAGTTCCAGTATACTTTTAAGTGAACAGTAGTAATTTAGTCCAGGATTTCTGAAATAGTTCATCTTTAATTGTCATATGAGTTCATGTTTTTCCTATACATTCAGGATATCACCTTCAAGATCACTCATGTCTATGCAATCCATTATCTGGAACTTAAAACCTGTGTGTTTTCTATGCAGAGAAAGGTGCTTGGCTAGCGCATTGTTTTTACAATCATCGCAAATCTCTGCTAGATGACGTGAAATCCTACACTTAAGTTTATTTATAGTAAATTCTATGCTTAAGTTTATAGTCCTGCCCACATAAAATGCATCATATTCATTGCACTGTGTGAATTACTTTTGTAGTGTTACAGTCACCCCCTGCACTGGTCTTAATGTTTTTCTTTAAATAAGGGTAATAAAAGCTATCACCTTTCTGTGTGTGTGTGTGTGTGTGTGTGTGTGTGTGTGTGTGTGTGTGTGTGTGTGTGTGTGTGTGTGTGTGTGTGTGTGTGTGTGTGTGTGTGTGTATATATATATATGTGTGTGTGTATGTGTGTGTGTCTGTGTGTGTGTGTGTCTGTGTGTGTGTGTGTGTGTGTGTGTGTGTGTGTGTGTGTGTGTGTGTGTGTGTGTGTGTGTGTGTGTGTGTGTGTGTGTGTGTGTGTGTGTGTGTCTGTGTGTGTGTGTGTGTGTGTGTGTGTGTGTGTGTGTGTGTGTGTGTGTGTGTGTGTGTGTGTGTCTGTGTGTGTGTGTGTGTGTGTGTGTGTGTGTGTGTGTGTGTGTATATACATATATATATATATATATATATATATATATATATATATATATATATATATACACATACAGAATGACAGAATGTACAATTAGCTTCACATCTGTTAGTGTTTCTCTCACATAGTTCAGTTTTAAAGTCAACAAAACTTCTAATGCTCCTGGCCTTCCTGTAAACAAAGGATGCGGCTTCACCTAAAATGTTAATCAGATTAAGGTTTCCTGTGACAATGTACCAGTGTTTCTTTAATAACATTTTTGATACTGTGATAATCCAAAGAGTATGTCAAGATGCAGCTATTTTTGCATTTGTTATTATCCATGAATTTCTTAATATTCTCATAATAGGGAGGTTGAGTAAAGGTGCTTCAATCCTTTATAGTTCTATAATGGGTTCTAGGATGTTTTTTAACATCTGACTTTCATAGCCTCTCACAAGGAAATCATTCTCTAAATCGTTCAGGTTTTATTATTTATATTACAAAAGAAGTCTAGGATTTTTGGAATAGTTTTTGTTTGTATGTCTAATGCTATTTTAATTTTGTCTCGAATATATTCCTTACATGTTTTATATATCTAACCAACTACTATTTTCCAGACTCCATCTAGCAATCAGATAATCAGCAGAGTGTGTTTTATTCCCGTTCAGAAAAACATGGCAATAAATTAAATTACTCTTCTTTAAGTCAAACATTTTCAAGTTAAGTCAAGTCAAAGCACACTTTGTCATTCAGACCCAGTCACAGTGTGAGTTAAATGAAATGATCTTGTTTCAGTTCCAAGTGTATGTATCACATACAATTACAAAGAATAACAAGAACATATAACATACAGTGACATATGCATATGCTAAACAAGACTGACAAGATACCTCTATAACACTGGCAGCAGCCTTCATTAAATATTGGACATGTGGAAAAGCAATTATTGCACAGAGTATGCAAGATATACTGACTAGTACAAGTACATTGGACGGAATGTTCAATTACTGATTGTACTGTTAAAGCAACTTGATGTAGGTACTGCACAAGAAAACAGCTGAACTACTGATTGTTCCTGTCACAAGCTGTTGATATGTTGTAGAGTTCAACAGTCTGATAGCATTTTTTTGTATTAAAATATTCAGGACAGCAAAACTAGGAAAATTACACATAACAGAAGGGGATAAACTTGGTCATTACCAACATGGGTGACCGGTTGTCACAAGATGGGTTGCCAAGTGGCTCACTGACAGAACCCACACTGTGAAAGCAGCAGACTCCAAATCTGACTTCAAACCAGTGATAAGTGGAGTACCACAGGGTTCAGTCCTGGGTCCTCTCCTATTTGGTAACTACTTTTCTGAAGTATAGGCTAACACAGAAGATCTTTGGCTAACGTAGTTCGCAGATGACCGCAAACTAGGAGCCATAATTGAAACTCTTAATGATGTGGACATCCTACAAAAGGGCCTCACTGAGACAGATGCCTGGTGTCAAAGCCATGGCCTCAAGCTCAATGCCAAAACATGCATTGTCATTCCCTTTGGTAAAAACTCTGTACCCATGCGCTACCACATAGGTGCTAGTCTACTTAACACCGAAAGTGTGATAAGAGACCTTGGGACACAGGTGGACAGTAGTCTCTCCTTTGAGAATCACATTGCCACAGTAGTCAGGAAATCCTTCTACATTGCACACCTCATCACAAAAGGTTTCTCATCCAGGAAAAAAGAGGTTACTCATTAGACCCATTATAGAGTATAACTCCCCTTTTGGTATGTGCCTCACAAGACATCTACAACAACTGGAAAGGCCACAGAAATACCTCACAAAGAGGATTATCGGCCTCAAACAGATGCCCTATGCAGACCGTCTCAAAAAACTCCAGCTTTACTCCATCGCATATCGCCTACTCAGAGGCGATCTCTGTCTAACATGCAAAGCTATGTCAAACCCAGAGCTGTTGGACATGCTCCACTTAAAGAAATCCCAATCTCTCCGAGCTACATGCTCTAGAGACCTAAACCTTGTCACCACAATAAACAGAACATGCTGGAGGGATAGATTCCTGTCCCAGAGACGTCACATGCTCTGTAAAAAAACTACCTATTTATATCAAACAAAGCTCGTCATTAGCACTCTTCAAGAAAAATCTTGATGATTGAATGGGAAATAGGAAATTCATCCCAGGGATTACCTCTGTGGCTCTGCTTGACAGGGGCACAGGAAAATAATTTTATTGGGTGGCGAAAGCCAGGGTACCTTTTTGGCTAGGCTTGTATAGGCCCTAGAGCCGATAGCGTAGTACATACCTATGAACCTATGAACCTAAGACTTTTGAGCCACAAAAATGTAGTTTATTAAGCACTTTCATCTTATAATAACAGACTTCTTCAGAATAACAAAACTCTCCCCTTCTTTGCCTTAAGTACCCAGTTTAAAACAATTAGCCAATAAAATAAGGCCATTAAATATTTAAATAAACATAGTTAGTTATAAATAACAATTGACAGAAACATATAAACTGGATCATCCTGGATAATTCAATGGTAGGACATCTACCTTCACATGGTTATAATAAGGCATTTGTGGTCACATTCAATTCTAGCTTTCCAGAAGTTAGGGCTGTAGTAGAATCACATTGGAATATATTTAGGGTGGACCAGGAGTACCTGGATACCTTGGCCCTAAACCCCTAACAGTATACAAGAAAGATGTTTGTTTTAAGACATTGCTTGAAAGTGTTAAGAAAGACCAAAGAGTAGGGAAGATGTCCAAATGTGATCAATGTGCACAATGCCCTTTTATTTTTGAGACATTTGTGTAGTATTATTGTAGCTATTATGTAGTGTTATTTCCTGGTTTGTTTTGCTGTCATGAAGCTTTTTAGTTTATACCATGGAAGATCAAGCTACAACCAATGGTGGTATGGATCAGCGGGTTGGTTTAGATGATTTGGTAGCTATGCAGAGCCAGCTTACTGCTTCTATAGGGAATTTAACCCTATTGATTGGAGAACTTATGGAGAGACTATCTCACTCCCCTAATTTAGCCATGCAAAGTGGATCTAATCTTGGAAATTTTACACAGGGTTCAAAAGTTGATGAGATTACCCCAGCACAAAGACCGAGGACTAGCTGTGAGCAAAGGCGTTCATGTTCTCCCAACATGGAGACGTTTCCTGTTCCTGTTAACAATGTGGAAGACACTGTCCCAGCATGGAAAAGTTATCAGAATGTACACTAGCTCCTGAATGGCAGTTTTCTTTGGGAGCCCAGCCAAGTTACTAATGACTTTATTTATGGTTTGTTGGACAAGCAACTTGAAACCTTTGCAAACTTTGTTCATAAATACAGGAAACTTCAGTTAGAACCAGCTACTTAAGACAGTGTCTCCGTCTGAAAATTGTTCCTAAGGGGTTACGCATTTGGAAGTATCCCTCGGGACTTGTTAAGGACTCCAGTTTACATTGTGAGTTGATTTCCTTGTTTAATCATCGTGGCTGTGAGCTTTTGGGACTTTTAATTGAAGACTATGAGAGACAATTGTCAGCCTTAAAGGCTAATATCGATAAGTTAGATTATAATATACATAATGATTTTCTTTTTAACTTTAAGCTTGATCAGTATAATGGTTTTCTTTTTGAAAATAGAAAATTAAATTTTGGTTGAAAAAATATGAATAGTAATAGACAAGGGTGATTATGAGAAAGGGAATGCATACCCTGCTGCTCCAGCTGTTAATTTTAATTATTTTGGTTAATAACAACAAAAAATCTAGTACTTTTCACCACCCCACACCTCATCTGATTATTTCCTTGTTTGAGAACTGTGTGAGAAGGATTTTACGGCCTTTTGAAATCGCTTGGTAGAATATTAGAGCAATTTAACTTGAGTAAGGATGAAAGGACCTTATTGGATGATATTTCCACAAACAAGCAATTAAGAATAATGAAACCAGATAAAGGTGGGGTATTGGTAGTCATGGATATTAATGACTACGTTAATAGAATGTTGAATTTTCTTTTTACCGATGTGTATGAAGACGTTTCATTAACTAGTTAAATATAGCCTATAGAAACATTGATCTGATGCTGGAAGCGACATTATTAAAAAGAAATTACTAGGGAGGTATTTAACTTTGCTATAGTTCAGAACCCAAAAATTCCCACAATTTTCTGAATCCCAAAAATTCATAAAAGTCTCACTGATCCACCAATGCATCCGATTGTTGATGCTAAAGCCTCAAAGACTTTTTTTCTTGGCCAAATACATTGACAGTTGCACCAAAGGTATATTTGTAAGTAACCTTTTTATTTGAAAAGACTCTTGGGACTTTTTAAGGAGGGTATCTGATGACTTATTTGATGAGAACTTGACCATTGTCACTGCTGATATAAGGACTTATACTCAGTTATCCCCCATGATATTGGGGTGGAGTGGTTTTACCAGTACTAAATTTTCATAGTGGTATAGATAAGAACATGGAGGATACTCTGAGAACCTTTATGACCATGGTATTAGAAAACAACTATTTAGTGTTTGAGAACCAACTGTTTAGATAGCAGAAGGGAGTGGCAATGGGGGCAGTTTGTGCCCCAACATTTGCCAATGCTGCACTTTCTTTTTGGGAGTTAAACTTTGTTGTTAACTCAGGTTACCAAGGGTCATGGGTACTGTGCAGACGCTTTTAAGATGATTTGATTTTTTTCTGGAAGGACAGTGAAGAGAGGCTGCAAGAATTTTATGACTACCTTAACTCTACCATCATATTTTTAAGATTTACTGTGGACATTCTCGGTAATCTAACTAACTTCCTAGACCTTTTTATACATGTTAATAAGATTAATAAGTGCTCTGAGTCAACTATTTATCATAAGCCAAGTGATTCAAACTCCATTTTACACTTTGAAAGTATGAATCTTGAACACCAAACGAAAGACCTTGTTAAAGGGCAGTGTGTAAGATTAGAAAGAATGGTGACTCAGGAGTTGGCGTTTGATACTGAGGTAGATACATTAGTTAATATGTGTAAGGTGAGGGGATACCTTCCAGATTTTTTACTTAAATATTGTAAATGAGGTGAAAGAAAAGAGGAGAGTGGGGCATTTTGTCCCACTCCTGGGAAAGCGTAATGTGACCCTGGATAATTCAATGGTATGACATTTACCTTTGCATGGTTATAATAAGGCATTTGTTGTCATTCAATTCTAGCTTCCCAGAAGTTAGGGCTATAACAGAATCACATTGGAATACATTTAAGGTGGACCAGGAGTACCTGGACACCTTGGGCCCTAAACCCCTTATAGTGTACAAGAAATATGTTTGTTTTAAGACATTGCTTGAAAGTGTTAAGAAAGACCAAAGAGTAGGGAAGATGTCCAAATGTGGCCATTGTGCACAATGCCCTTTTATTTTTGAGACATCTAACTTGATGGAAGAGAGTAATGGGATTGTGAAATTGTGGCGTAAATATCATTATGGAAGTAAAGGGGTGGTTTATTTGCCCCAATGTGGTGACTGCCCCACATTCTATATAGGAAAGACAAAGTTGAGCCTCAGGAAATGTATTTACCAACATTACTATGACATTAGTAAAAAAGATCTTGGTAATGCTCTTTATAAGCATGTATTAGAGTATGCTGGGCATAAGTTTAAGTTCACAGTTATTGATCAAGTTGATTTGGGACAAAGGGGTGGTCCAGTGGATGATTACTTGGAGTTTCTTGAGCTTAACTGGCAGCTTAAGGTGAATACTACCCAGTACCTGGGACTGAAATAAGCTGTTTCTTTATCTAGCATTTTAAAACTGAGAGCAGTTGATTTTTTTATAATAGGTTGAGTAAAGCTATGACAAATTTGTCAAGGTTATTAACTATTTTTAGTTAAGTGATATGTGATATACAGGGTGTATTTTTGTGATATATTTATTATCACGTTTGTTGTGACAAAAGTTTTTATGTTTCATCAATAGTTATTTATAATTGACTAGGTTTCTTTAAATATTTATTGGCCTTATTTTATTGGCTAATTGTTTTAATGTGGGTATTTAAGGCAAAGAAGGGGACAGTTTTGTTATTCTGAAGAAGTCTGTTATTATAAGATGAAAGCGCTTAATAAACTACCATGTTTGTGGCTCTGAAGTCTTCACCTTCCATTTTGTGTTATTTCTTTGCATTAAAAGATATTAAGCATCCATTTGTGAAAGCTATAGGAAATAATGTTATTAGTGGATCTAGTTAGATAATTTGAATCCATAAATGTCTTGAATATTAATAGAACCTGATTTATGAAAGGGTAGAGAGTAAACATATTTTTTTTTCATTTAGTATATAGTATTTTAAAACTCAAAAAAGTTACTAATGTCCCAAATTTGTATAAGTTTCAATTACAGATTTGTTATTATCTACTAGCTTATTTTCATGTATTGATTTCCCACAGGAAGAGTAAGATGAGTCAATCCACTGCAGTATCACTTTAATAATTACAGATTTAGAATATTAAACAGTATTGAGGAACCAATGCTTCCCTCCTCCCAAATTTTAAGGTGCCAGTCTAGGGATATTCTTGCTTTATTGGGATACCATTAGAACTTTAGTTAAATCGTTTTTTTTTTTTTTACTTTTTTAGAAGGGGAAGAATTAATGGGTGACCAAAGAATAAGATTGTTGATAAGATTATCATTTTGATCAATGTAAGTCTATCCTTAGATGTGAAAAATAATTTATTTCAACTGTTTGTTAATTTGGATATTGTATCAATTAGAGTTTGGTAGTTAACTAAAACTGATTTTTATTAGTCTCAGTAGCAGTCTCAGTATTTTACTGTAAATTGTCTCAGCCAAAATTTTTGTAAGAGATTAACTTAGTGGTTATCTCTTTGTTTGTAAGAAATGTTTTTGTTTTATTGTCAATAAATTTCAAACCTGAAACTGTTTTAAAATAGTCCACAGAGCTAACTATATGATCCAACAAGAGTTCACTTCAATATTACCACTAGTGAGTAGAATGTCATCAGCAAAAAGTTGAATTTTAGAAGAAAATTTTTAATTTATTTGAAAACCTTTAATGTTTGTTAGATCTTATATAGTTAGCAAATGACTATAATAAGTGCAAATAGCAAAGTGAGTAAAGGGCATCCCTGTTTGGTACCTTTTAAGATATCAAAGGGGCTGGATATAAAGGAGCTTATATTGACAAAAGAAATTGAGTTATCATAAAGCTTTTTAATTAACTTAATGAAATCAGTGGAAAAGTTATATTCATTTAAACTCTAAACAGGTATGACCAATTCACAGAGTACAAAGATTTGTCCATATCTAAGCTTATTATGGCTAACTCTTTTTTATTTTTGATTATCATATCAATCAAAGAAAAGAGTCTTATTATATTATCTTAAATGTTTCTATTAACTGTAAACCCAGTGTAATCTTCATTTACTAAATCAGTGAGCATTTGATTTAATATTTTTGCTAATATAGACATGAGAATCTTGTAGACTACATTTAAAAGTGATATAGGTTGATAAGAAGAACATAGAGCAGGGTCCTTATCTGATTTTAAAATGGGTGTAATAAGAGAATATCTCCATGATGGGGGGAATATTCAATGTACTCTTAACTTGTTCAAAAGCATTTAATAAAATGTTTTAAAATATTATCAGGTAAAAGTTTATATAGGTCAGGAATTATCTCATCCATACCTGGTGGTTTATTAGTTTGAAGATTTTTAATTTAGCCTTTTAATTCCTTAAAGGAAAAAAGATTATGTTCTTTTGATAGTTGTATGTTTTCTTTAAAAAAAATATCCAATAAGGTGTAGTTACTCAGATTTGACTTTGTTTTATTAATTTCTTCATACTATTTGCCAAAACACTTTAATATGTCTTTCAGATCTGTAGCTTTAATAGTCTTATTCCCTTCTTTATAAACAATATCCCTGATATGATTTACTTTATTCATGTGTTTTGATCTAATAGCTATTTTATGATGGTTCTTGAGGGGTTATTGAATACAACTGTAATTACATTTTTTCTAGATTAATGAAAATCTTATGATGTAAGATTTTTAGGTATTTCTGATTTAGATATTTCAAATGTGTTTGCAGCTTTATCATTTGGTTTAAGGTTTAATTTTAATTTATCAATTTCAGCTTGAAGAACATTTCACTGTTTATCCCATCCCTTTTTTTTACAAATATAGCAGTTCTTTACTTTACCATATTAGTAAGCTTTTAATGTGTCCCATAGTATGACATCAGTGACATCATCATTATTGTTAAATTCCATGAATTGATTTATCTCCTTTAATAACCATTCATTAAAGCCTTTTATTTTAGTTATATATGCAGGGAGTCTTTGGCAAGAAATGAAATTTTTTGAACTTATTTTAACTTAAATTTGTTTACTGGGAAAGTCTAACTTGGTACAAAGTAAATTTTTAGTGCAGGTCCATGGAGAAATGCTCCAAACACATGTCTTTTTAACATGGGAGGAAACCGGAGTACCCAGAGGAAATCGACACAGAAACAGGGTGAACATGCAGACTCCACATAGAAGGCACCCCACCTGAGTGAGACTCAAACCAGAGAACCTCTTGCTGTGAGGCAACAATACAACCACTGCACCACTGCACCATCCTGAAAGTTAATTTAAAGGTAATAGCATTGTGGTCAGATAAGGAACATGGAACTATTAGTACCACCTCTATTTTGCAGTATAATGCATTGGATACCAATACTTTATCAGCATTGGTTTGAATCCCAAATGTAAAAGAATAGTGAGTAAATCTGATATACCTCTCATATACATTGCATTATTATAGTAATTTAAATGTTTCACTACTGAAGGTAGCCCGATTTGTTTAACATTTGTAGTGTCTTTGATAGAATGTAATTAAAATCACCAGCTAACAACATTTCTCCTTTAGAGTATAGTGTTATAATATCTAAGTATTTCTTAACTGTTTTAGAACCAATCCCAGGTAATTCAATAGGTATTTATAAGCGTATAGTATTTTTTAGCAATTACTATTACCACCAATCCCACCATGCATCATAAGGCCTTTCAGATATGCTCAAATTAGTCAAAATGATACAAAAATCATGAGGTCATTGTATGCCATTCTTGTCAGAATAGGAATCCACTGTTTTAGGTGGACCTGACATTTTTTTCCAGAGAATAAGGACACCTCTTCTTTTTGTACAAAAATGAGAGCCAATTAAAATTGAATAATCTTTTAAAACTATCTATTTAAATATTTAGTCAATAAATGGGTTCTCTGCAGAAAAACGATGATTGCTTTATGTAGAGTTAAACACTTATTTTAACTACCTCTCTTTAAAGGGTCATTTAACCAATTTATATTTAATGAAAGGCATTTATATGCTGGCATCTATTGAAACAATAGGTATAGAAACTACTATGAAATGGTTTAGTGCATTAAGCATTACACTAACAAAGGAGCAACTTGTTATGGACAAACACAATAAGGATGATGTGAAAAATTCAAATTAAAAACATTTTTAATCTCCAACATGGAATAAAGTATTCCAGGCTTGATGAAAAGTTCATATAAACCTCTTACTAACAACACCATAACACAACCAGCCACACTGTTGCTACTACTTCTATGTAGAAAAACTGACATTTTCTAAATAAATATTTTATACTTTTTAAGATAGTAAGGCCTATCAAATAGACGAACTTTGAATAGCTATTCATTTATAACAACTGGCATTAATTATACATAACATTTATTTATATATATATTAACTATCATATTGAAGATATGCTCAGACCATTCTTAATTCTTGAAATATTTATATGAATTAACAAACTTTGTATTTTGAGTAAATAATGTATTTTTAAGGTACATGTGCCTGTAAGTTAATCAGAATAACACTCGTGTCCCATATGTACAACACTGTATAACAAACAGATTACCTGTACTTATTACACTTTGTAAAAAAGGTTATGAAACAGTACATATATTAACATTTTGCCTGTGGAAATTACTTACATTTCCAGCACATTCATTACAAAAACCTCAAAACTGATTACAAATTCCCATCTAATCTCTCACACTGACTAGAAGCTTGTGAAAATACTATCTTATTTGCTTATTTCCCACCTTTCCTAGCCAGTCCAGATCCTAGGCTTTCCTGGCTTCAGGACTTTATTTTCTGTGTTCAGAGCTATCCAGATCTTGCTGTGGTAGAGGGAAGTCCTACTGCTTACCAGTGGGAGTGGTGAGGATTGTACTGCCTATCTAACACTAGAGGAGTAGTTTCCAGCTCTGAAATTGTAATTTTATTAGCCTTTTTGGGCTGATTTCTATCCCTTTCAACTTTCTGGCTTAAAAAGTCATGTGTTTGCACACTTTTTGCATTGTGCAGCACTGTGAAGCTACAGTTAAACTATTCCAGGTGCCAGAAAGTCTGCTCTTCAAATTTTCCCTTAGAACTAGCTGGTTTCTCAGTTGTAGCACTAAAATCTGAACCCCTGTGACTAGCACTTGCTCTAGAACCTGCTGGAAAGCACTAGGAAGCCTGAAACTGTTACAAGCACTCAGCTCACTTTGTCAATAAGGAGAAATTAATCATAGGCACTAAACAGCCTATAATTGCAAAGTACCTTGCAAAGGTAAGGGAAAAAAGCTCTTATACTTTACAAAAAAAGCACCTAAATAGGCATGTCCAAGGTTCAGCTTCCGGTGATTTCTCCTGTCCACCTGGTGAATCTGGGCATACTGGGGCAATGCGGCAATTGTCTCATGTACACAGACAACCCTCTCCTCCTACCACCCAACACTACAACCTGCGAGAGATGCACTTACATAGCCAAACTGGAAGCAAAGCTCTCTCCTGCCAAGATTGTGCTAGACAGTCAAGAGGAGAAGGTTAACACCTGCACTACACCTCAAGCAACTCATAGCCCTTCAAAACCTGCACCATCAACACCCTCACATAGCAACACTAAACCCACATATGCGGAGGCCCTTAACATTAACCTGCCCAAGCAACAAGGACCTCCGAAGCTGAAATGCAAACAAACACCAGTCACTTCCAAAGTGACACAACACCAGTGTGCCACCCAACAACAGCCCCTAAGGCAAGACAATGTACCCAACACTTTAGTCATAGCTGACTCTACAGTCAGGCACACTGATGTCCTACTCACCAGGCTGAACAAGTAGAAAATTACAGTCAGCTGCCTGTCTGGTGCCAGGATCTGCTACATAATGCATGCACTCAAGTCACTCCACAACAAGTACAAATATGACTCTGTCATTGTCCATGCTGGAGTGAATGGCTTGAGAAGTACCTCCCTGGACTACATGAAAAGAGACATGGAATAGCTCCTGGATCTTGTGGCCAAGGCAGGTATGACGCTAACCCTGAGTACCATCCTGCCTTCACCCAGAATGATACCACAGTATAAGGACAAAATGATTGACTTCAACAATTGGCTAAGCTTCTGGTGTCATTCAAAGATGATCCAGTATCTATCTGCCTGGGAAGGCATGATTGACAAACCACAATACTTTGCCATAGATGGTCTGCACCTGTCACCCCTGGTATTCAGGTTACTGGCTAAAGCTCTTGCAACCCCTATAGTGCTTTTTTTAGGCAGAGTTCAAAGGACAAAGCCACCACCATAACAGATACAAGCATGAAAAATCTGATGGTAATGCATTATCTAGTATGAACAAATACTTCAACTAGGAATAATACTCATTAAAACCTTCAGGAATACATTAAAAATCTCTGTACCACCTACAGAGGGAATAGGACACTCAGTAGTAATGTTAAAAACATTCCACTCCACTATTGTGTACATTTGTGTATTGCATTTGAGGTTTAATGAGAACACCTCTGTGTCCCACATCCCATTCAGATGTCTAATGAATTACTATTATATTACATTGCACTACTTACAGTTTGCCTTTAATGCTGGGAAATATTTTAAATGCTAGAGTATTAAAAAGTCCATTTTAGCAATCCTTTTCTGAGTTCTATAATCTTTCTGCTTCTGAGGGGTTAAAGGTCACATTGTACTTCCTCTCTAACTGTTCAGGAAGGATTCAGAGTGAAGCAGAGACACACAGAAGCTCGAGGCAACCTGAAAACATTCTCTAAACTCTTCTGAAGTAATTTGGCAGGAAAATAGACTGAAAAGAAATTCTTTAAATACAGAAGGTTTGTGGACACATTCTGCAAGCCACATTTTAACTGAAATACTTTTTTTAACATCAAATAAGCAGGGGAACAGTGTACAACCTTAATAAGATCATTAGAAAGAAAGGGGGATTAACAACACATCAGTGCACACATTTTACCTATACCCCCCACTATCAGTAATATTATATGTAAAAATTAAGACAGTAAAGAGTTTTAACATTCCCTTCTACACACACATGCATTTCCCAACAGCCAACCTGCCCCCAAACCATACTCATTCTATTAAAGTTACTCAGTTACTAAATTATTGTTGAAAAGGAAAGTGAGAGGACAGAAATGAAAGGAAAAGGAATAAAAAATAAAAACAAAAATTAAAACTGCGTATATTTCCCTTTAGATTTGTAATGGGTTAGTTAAAATAAGCTTATTACTATATACTTTTGCTCCCTCTAGTGGAAGAACTGTAATATTATAGTAACAGGGAGATGAATAATTGTAAACTGAAATTAATATAAGGAGAATAGAAAAGCATTACCTTTAAGTGATTTCCTTTAAAAGATGTTTCAAAAATAGCCTATTTTAAGACAAATAAAATATAAATACTAACAGGAAGTTTTATTTGTCTCTGAGCTTTTTTTGTTCTCTTTAACTGTCCAATCATTCCTTGTAGTCTGTCTTTTTAAAAATGCACTCAGGTCCATATCATCGGTAGAATTAAGTAAATTATTTTCTTGATTAAGAACACTGCATCTTCTAAGGAATCAAATGCCCCACCCAGCAAGAATAATCTTAGCCTTGCAGGGTAGATTAGGTGAGTTTTTTATTCCTTCTTTCTTCAGTGATTTTAACAGGGGAAAGGAATACAACCTTTTCTTTTTGAAACTACCATAGGAATAGCCATTGTCAAATCTAATGAAGGAATCACCAAGTTTTATGGGTGAGGCAGATCAGGCTGTTTTCAAAACTAGATCCTTGCCTTGACTAGAAATAAATGTGACTATTATAGATCTTGGATTTGAAAGTTTGTTTGCTTGATGTTATTTTAGTCAAAGATCTATGAGTCCTCTCTATGCCAAATGACATGGCTTCAGGAAGGTTTAATGTTTTAGGGATCCAAGTGTATAAGAAGTTTACCATGTTATTTCCTTCTAGTTGCTCAGGGACTCCATAAATCTGGATGTTGTTCCTCCTAGCCCTATTCTCCACATCATCAGTTTTTTTTCCAAGAATGTGTTTAACTGAAGAATAAAATCAGTGTTATGTTCTCCTTCTGTAAATCTGCTGCCTATGTCAGTGGTAGAATCCTCCATAGCAGATATCTGGAATTTCTGTTGTTTCACTACTTCCTTGATTAATTAAATCTGCTTTGTACAATCTTCTTTTATTTTGTTGACTTTGGTGTCTAGTTTATCTAGTTTTAAGAATAGGTCTTGTATACTACAAAGAATAGACTGTAACTGTTTCTTCACTATATTTTCCTGTGAAACTACTTCAGAGTGGTCATCTTCCTTTGTTAAATCTTTATCTTGAAGCATTGACAGGAAAATATTTAAAATGTAAATTATTTTTCCACCAAAATGTCTCAGGAAGTTTCCAAAACAATATTCTAGCTTATTTGAATGACTTTTGATGAAAATTAATATTTAATCCTGTTAAAAATGTATAGAGGAAGGAGAGCAAAAGTCCTGTGCTGCTGACTGCTTGCCATCTTGGCCATGACCCTGAGCATAATACGTTTCTATCATCACACCTCCTTTAGATTAAATATAGAATACTTTTTTCTACATTATTGCAAATTATTTTAAATATCAGTATTAGCAATTGTTCTTTAATTGTCACACATTTTTAGGTATCAATTTTTCTTTATTTAATTTATATTGGGTTATTAAGTTAAGTATTGATTTTAGTATTATATTTTATATGGGATGTTCACTACTTTTATAGGGACACAATTTTTTTCTGCCCACAATGGCCAGCACTAAGTTGATGTACTTTTCCTGGTTTAACTTATTCATTAAATGTAGTTGCATTCTTGTTTTAATTTTGGTTTACTGTTTTTATTATGCATATTGGTTAGTTTTAGTAAAATATTTTTTAAATATTTCCAACCATGTATTATAATGTCTTTAATATAGTCACAGACTTTGTTTAATAATAATGTGTTTAGTAATATAGCAATAACCCACGCCTGGGTGTGGGTAATGCTAAATTTACCCACGGTTGGCGTGATTTGGTCCCGAAGCCCGAGGACCAAACAAAGCCAACCGTGGGTAAATTTAGCATTACCCACACACAGAAGTGGGTTATTGCTATTATACCATGACATTATTTAAGAAAAGAAACTGTTACTTTTCTTAAATAATGGCATAGTATAATGCCTGTTTACTGCCCTTCCGCAGATGTCTGGCATCCGGCAGTTCTGATATACTGCGCTGCGCAGTACATCAGAGTTGTGGCAAAACGGAGAAAGCAAGATCTCCGTTACTTTTTTTTAGTGTCTCGCTATGTTAAATGAGTTTAACATAGCGAGACAGTTTTAAAATAAGCAACGGACATCTCCATTGCTTATTTTAAAACTGTCTCGCTATGTTAAACTCATTTAACATAGCGAGACACTAAAAAAAAGCAACGGAGATCTTGCTTTCTCCGTTGCTTTTTTTTAAAACACTGTCTCACTATGTTAAATGGGTTTAACATAGCAAGACAGCTTTAAAATAAGCAACGGAAATCTCCGTTGCTTATTTTAAAGATGTCTCGCTATGTTAAATCCATTTAACATAGCGAGACAGTGTTTTAAAAAAACGAGTTATACTAATGGAAAAAAGTCCGGGCGACCGGACCTTTTTCCATTAGTATAACTCGATTTACAACGGGCACGCTGGCCAATCAGCGTGCACGTTTTGGGGGGGTCATGGTATAATAAGTAATACATCACTATTAATTTTATTAATTTTATTTAAAGTGCATAATTTTAATTTTATCTAAAGTGCATAAGGTTTAAATTATTAGGACAGTTATTAAGTAGGGTAGTCCCAGCTAGAATATCACATTGATAATGAAGGGGGAAGGAATGTGAATTTATTAACATGTATACCAATACACCTTGTTTTATAACAAAATAAACAACCCCATACCTCATAACAGGTATATAGTCAGAAAGTTTGGGATGAAACCATCATTCTGTTTATTTTTTGTTTTGGTTGGATTGCTTGTCTAAGTGCTTAATAAAGGATTTTCATCTGGAAACAGACTGCCTACTAGAGTTAATAATTCTGTATAATATTAATATTTCAAAATAAGTTTTTATTTTTGATTTAGGATGTTTTTAAGTTCACTACTTATACTACTATTTTCTATTTTTTCTTTTTAATATATAGTGATTAACTAGACATACAGGAATTTCTTAAACTGTTTTGGAATATTATATAAAAATTTAAAAGACTGAGAAAGTTTATACATTCTATCTGCCTTTCTGAGGACAGATGGTGACTATCACAAAATTGCAGGCTGTAAGACACACATAATCTGAAGTAGGTAGCACAAGAGGAATGGGTGTAGGTTCTGGAAAATCCTTCTGTAACAATATAGCATTTTCTGAGGGACTGAAGAACTTCAGTGCTCTCCCACTGAAAACACGGAGACATTCTAGCAATATGCCACCACAGAAAAAGGCAAGATGAAACCTCCAAAGTGTTTATTAAAATTACAGTCTCCAAATGCAAGTACCACAAAACAAGACAATAATTCCTTGTCTAGTGCCTCGGCTGTACCAGCCTTTACAGAGTATACTTTACTCACACATATCAATTGCTTAAATACTCTTAAAACAAACAATTAAACAATTAACCAATTACATATATAAAATACATTCAACAATTAAAGAAAACATTTCCAATGACATTCTCTATTTAACTCTGTTGGGGTTAATGTATTAAATTTCAGAATACAAACTGACTCCATTTTCCACAATTTATTTTTCACATCTGTGTAATTTGTTTCTAAAACTTGCCCTAGAATAGTAACCATTAAACCTTGGGTATTACTACCATGTACTTGTTTAAAATGTAATGCCACAGGAGTCTCTTCTCTGCCCTTGTTGATGTCTCTTGTATGTTCTTATAGTCTTTCTTTTAGGCTTCTCTTACTTTCACTGTATACCCTTTATTACAAGGGTATTTAAGACCATATACAATGTTTGTACTGTTACATGAATATACTCCTTTCTTAAAAAAAAATTTCCATTAATTTCATCAAAACTTGGTATAATAAAATGACAGTAACTTGGTGTGCCTTGTGCTCTTTTATCCCACATTTCACTGTCAGTATTTTGTCTTTTGCTTTAATACCCCATGTGGATATATCCAGCAGTCCTGTGATCCACTGACAATTGTCTTGTACATTGTTAGTCTACATATATAGCAATATAAACGGTTCCCCAATTCTTCATTCCAATTGGTATGCTGCTCTTTGTAGCATGATCTCCCAGAGTTTGGTGCTTGTGGTTTTACTGCACTAATACAGGACTTGTTGCTCAGTTGGCATCCTAATGAGGTGATTTAGCATGATAATTTCTCCATTGGTGAGAACAAAATGAATACTTACTCAGGTCAGCACTAACAGGTTTACACATAAACATTCCTGGGCTAAGAGGTCATATGCACAGTACGTTTGGGCATAGATGCTTGCACACACTCCTTCCTAAGCTAGAGGTCATGTGCACAATGTGTTTGGGCATAGATGCTATGGAGCTTATAGTTCTGCCTGTGTGTGTCACTAGTTCATTGCAAATCACACCTATGCTGCCCACTTTCTGTATCATGCGGTATCCTAATATGTGGTCACTTGCTTCAGGTTACCATATTCCACCTAATTCTGGACTTCAGAATGCACATGGCCTCTTCCCACACAAGTTAATGTAAGGTCCTGCCTGGAGCCGCAGAGAAAATGAAAATCGTTTTTACCTGCTGCATATGGATTACAGGAAGTTGCTGTCAGGGGTCTATGATGGTGTTCTGTGTGTAAGACAGGCCCTACACCAACTTGTTAAATACAGAATGCTGTCACTGGCATCACCTGCTCTGGTGAGCAGTATAAGCACAGCATACAGTCACCTCAGTCTGCTCTATCAGTGGGTAACAGAGGTTGAGGAAAGACAACATTTTTTGTAAGCAATTTGTCATTGGTTTACAGTGTTTTTGTGTGTGTGTGTGTGTGTGTGTGTGTGTGTGTGTGTGTGTGTGTGTGTGTGTGTGTGTGTGTGTGTGAGTATGTGTGTGTGTCTTACGGCACCAAAGAAGTGGCATTAAATTATGAAGTCTACTTCAGAAAACAAGACATACCTTCCAGGTGGGGAGGCAGGTGCTATAGTTGGCTATGTATTGTTTAAAGTAGGGATCAATGTGTCAAATGAATGTGTATTATGGGGTCTACCTGAATTAACTGAAACTGCAACTGACAGATAGTGAGATAACTGACACCGGAAGATCAACAACAGAGAAGACCAACAGCTGAGAATCCCGATGCTGAGAACACCGACATGTTAAGGTAAGTGTGCGATAGGGACGGACATTAGGGTTAGAGTGTGGGTAAGGTAAGTGCATGATAGTGACGGACGTT
Organism: Protopterus annectens; assembly: GCF_019279795.1. NCBI lineage: Eukaryota > Metazoa > Chordata > Ceratodontiformes > Protopteridae > Protopterus > Protopterus annectens. Next base: position 698,896,576 of record NC_056741.1, read on the forward strand.
AGGGTAGGGTGCAGGTGAGGTAAGTGTGCGATAGTGACGGACTTTAGGTTTAGGGGCGGGTTAAGTGAATTAGGGTTAGGCTGCGGGTAAGGTAAGTGTGTGATAGTGACGGACTTAAGGGTTAGGGGCAGATTAAGTGAGTTAGGGTTAGGGTGCAGGTAAGGTAAGTGTGCAATAGTGACAGACTTAAGGGTTAGGGGCAGATTAAGTGAGTTAGGGTTAGGGTGTGGGTAAGGTAAGTGTGCGATAGTGACGGACCTTAGGGTTAGGGTTTGGGTTAAGGTTAGTGCATATATAGTTGTGTATGTAAGGTGTAGTGTAGGTTTGTAAGGTTTTTGGTGTGCTTGTATTGTGTGCGTGTTTTTTGGGAAAGTTATTTGTTTTGTGATTGTTGGGATTGTGGTTTGTCGGGCATGTGAAGTTTCGTGTTTTTGAACTTTTGGTTTTGTCGTGTCGGTTATTTAGTTGTCGGTGTTTTGGTGTGTCAGTGTTATCAGGTAGACCCGCAGTATGTGCTGTCTGTTTCTTTTTGTGTTTATTGCTGTTCTGAGTCAGCTGTGGTGCAGAAGGGGTGAGGTAGTCACCTGTGATCACACCAGCCCTTGTGCTGGTTCTTCTGTCATAATTGGTTCCAAGGCCTGCTTCTCTGTATAAGGATGAAGATCATCCTCTGGAAAGTGAACCAGCAGGCTTGCTGACAAGCATGCTGGGAATTACTCTTCTTACTTTTGGTCAAAATTATTTTCCTTTTATTACAGAGCTTGTTAATTTTATGGTTCTACCTTGTAGGTTTGTTTCTAGAGTTTTCCCTACACTTGCTCCTATGGGGTAGCAGCTGTTTACATGCTGGTATAGTGTGGTTTTGTACATTTCTGTGTATTCAGTGTTTCAGTTTTTCATTCAATTGAAGTGTGCATTTCAGCCAAGCTCTCTGTTTAGACTATAAGTGCCAGATCAAAAAAATTAATCCCTGAATCATGCAGCAAAAAACAAAATAAATAAATTAATAAATAACCTATATGCAAATGAACAGTCTAGCAAATATCTCATCTTTGTCTGGACAAAAATAAAAGGGTTGAACCTTCTACTCAATGAAAATATTTAAAAAACATTTTTTTCAGGGTCAGTTTGCAAGAGATCAAACTCCCCTGCAACTTACCATTTGGAGACCTCTGTCACCACACTCCTTTCTTAAATATGTTTACTAACTTTATGGTCATGCAAATCCCTTCCAAATATGTCAACTTCATAAATGTATGACTGTACAACCACAAAGAAAAAGACAAAAGTCCATACACAAAGTGATTTACAGCTGATACGCAACCGGAAACACCAGTGATTTTCAATTGCATAGTTGAAAACTGCCCAGTTAAAAATTGATGAGATAAAGCTTCATCCCTACTTTAAACAATACAATGTCCAGAGAAACATAAGGATAAATGTAGTTAGCTACTTTGCTGTAAGATTAAGTAAATGGATAGAGTGGTGTGAACAGACAAGTATAGTCAAAACAGAGGGAAAACAATACAATGTATAACTGATAGGTAATAGTTAAAGTACAGGGAAAACAATACAATACAATATATAACTGATACGTAATAGTTAAAGTACAGGGAAAACAATACAATATATAACTGATAGGTAATAGTTAAAGTACAGGGAAAACAATACAATATATAATTGATAGGTAATAGTTAAAGTACAGGGAAAACAATACAATATATAACTGATAGGTAATAGTTAAAGTACAGGGAAAACAATACAATATATAACTGATAGGTAATAAAGTACAGGGAAAATAATACAATATATAACTGATAGGTAATAGTTAAAGTACAGGGAAAACAATATAATATATTACTGATAGGTAATAGTTAAAGTACAGGAAAAGCAATACAATATATAACTGATAGGTAATAGTTAAAGTACAGGGAAAACAATATAATATATTACTGATAGGTAATAGTTAAAGTACAGGGAAAACAATACAATATATAACTCTAGTTCAAACAGAAAAGGAATTGGTAAAAAAAATTAAACCACACAGACTACATTTTCAAAATGAAAGACAAATCAAAATATCTGAAAATTTGTATTTTTTTTTTTTTTTATTGAGGACTTCGAAGTAAAAATTCAAATTTCAGGACCCAACCAACTCACTCACATGTAGCTAAATCATCACTGCACATTTCACATAGCACTGCCACAAATGTCAGAAATTCTGAAAAATTAATTTCGGAGTCTCCATCTTGATCCAAGTTTTTAAGGAACTTCTCCAACTTTTTACGACAGAATTTCTAAAAAAAAATCAAAACCATAGAACATATCACTCAAGGTTCACAATAAAAGTGAGTCATAACTGAGCATAGTGTAGTTATAGTAATCTGTAATGACTGAAACCTATGCTTACACAAAATTCAGAAAGCATATGAGAAATATACCAAAACATGTTTACATGCCTTCACAGTCAAAGGGGATGATGTAAACAAATACAAGATAGCAAGTCCATGGACTCTTCCTGTTAATAAGGATTGCAGCTAATCTGCTGCCTTCTTACAAAAACTCCTGTGCTCAAGAATGTTATTAACAAAGAGAAAACAGGGGTGCCCCACTATTCTGCATATGCTCTAAACCCACAACTGCATCATCACTTGTTCCCGATTTAGGCCATCACCTTTAGGTCAGTCTCTGAAAGGACGCTGCCCAATCTAATTGATGCATAACCTCCATTTGCTACAAGCCAAAACATTTAGATAGGAACTGGTGTTTACCAGTGGCTGTCTTGTCTATATATAATTTGGGTTAGTCATAATGCCCAGGACCCCAAACTGGAGACCCCAAATATTTAGTGCAAAAGTGGTGAGGGCTGACCATTGTGCATTAGATATAGATTTAGTGAGAGGCATTGCAAAATCAAGTTGTCTCCCTTCTACTTCTGGCTCCCCTATCCTTGCCCCCACTTTTAACATGAAGATTAGGACAGCTTTACTGGCAGCCGGAATCTTCCTTTGTTTGTTTTCCTAGCATCCATTTATTAACTTAGACACTTGACAAAATAAAGGCCAAAACAATACAAATACACACAGCTATCTTTGCAGCAACAGAAGTATCTAGATTACCATTAAGAATAACAAGGCAATACAGGGCAGTTAGCTGGCATAAAGGCATTCAGTAGAGCAGAACAGCCTTTTTTTTGTTATAAGAACAGGATTCTCTGCCTTTATTTAGTACTGATATTACTCAACATATGCAGATTCCCTGATTAATTGCTATTACAAAGTGTATGCTAGAATTTTGAGATAAACATTTTTGAAGTATCCAAGATTAAGGGCCAGACTGAGATATGATTCTAGTAGCTGTGTTACAGTAATAACATTAATGCAGTTTTTATTTTGCACTTAGCTATCACATAGCAATTGCACTGCATGAATTATCTAGTACTGTTTAACTTTCATTCATTAACTCAAAGCAATACATCAAGACACAATTGATATTTCAATGAAGGCTGAGTTGTGTATGTTTGCTCTGCTGATCTCTAAACAAGTGATTTCAATAAACTTACAAAAAGTTGAGCTTTTAGTAAATAAAGTCAAAGTTCCATGTCAAGAAATGAAATTTGATTCTGTGTGTGCAGCTTGAAGCAGAAAGGCTTTCATAAGAAATTAATTATGGTATTGCATTTATAATCAGTTTGTTCCTTTCTGTTTTCCTATGCAGGTCACAAAATCCTTTGATGTCTCACCGCTCTTCATGCCAGTCACATTTTCCTCTACATAATTCAGTCCAACATCTCTCAACTTCCACTGACTCATGACCTATACCTTCACCTTCTGTTCTTTCATGTGCACCATCATAAACGTAGCACCTTAACAGATCTCCGCAATTCATCTTGTTTTCTATTACCAACCATTCAAAGACACTCCACCCATTTCATTCTCAGTGCTCTGACCTTCAAATTCTTGCACTCTTTTTTTTCTCAGACTAACTCCTACTATCAGAGATTTTAAACCCATTATTTCACAATGTGTTTTGTTTACAGAAGAAGAGGTTAAAATAGTTTTCTGTCCAGTAAGCCTTGTAGCCATCTGTTATAGATATACTGACCCCCCCTCCCCATGCACTTATTTTGAGCATGTACGTGGACAGGATAATCAAGTGACCTTTTTAGTCATGTTATATTTCCAACAGTCCAACCAGGTACATAATAGAGGCAAGAAGATATAGTCTACAGTTTTAACTACACAGCTACCAAAAAATTACACAATTTAATATATTAACACATACAAAGAATTGACTAGGTCTGGTCCAACATACTCTAATGTTGGTAGGAGTATGCGATTTGTATAGGCCTTAGACACAACAGCTTTGAGAGTCTGCTACCTTTAATATGACCCTTACATAGCAGAATTTAGTTTGTACTTGGTCAATGTCAAAAAAGAAAGACTAGAAACTAACCATAATTTTGAGATGAATTTTTTTTTCTTAAATATTTTTTTATTTTCAGTTAAAATAACATTTGCATAATATTTTTAAATATCATTTTAAACAACTATATACAATATTTACAATAGCCTGACTTTCAATTATATACACTGTATGTTATAAAATATAGAATTAACAGATCAGTTATCACAGATATGATATTGATTATTGCAGAGTGTACAACAAAGATATAACTTTCTTTCAAGGATTATTTAACAATGGCCTGGGATAGATTCATAGTTCTTTGATTTTTATTTCCATCAATGCAGTTGTCTTCAGTAAAGTAAAGAATTCTTCCAAGGTCGAGGGTGTATTTGAATTCCAACTTCTGGTTACGCATTTCTTAGATATAGCAAGTATTGTCCATTACATTTAGTATTATCAATATTTTAGTTAAAGTAAAGGATTCATTAAATAAAGCTTGTAAAAAATGACTGATTCCATTCCAGTATGATTTAATTTTATTACATTCATAAAAATATGAATCCAGTCTGCTTTATTTGACTTTTCACACCTCCAGAAAAAAACATTTTTAGTAGTACTGATCTTTTTAATTCTATCTGGTGTTAACAATGCTTTATGTAAGTATTTCCAGTTACATATTTTCCAGTACTGTGTGTTAGAGGTGTAATTAACTGATAGTAAGATGTTACTTTTAATTTTTTTCTAGTAACTGCAATGGCTGACATTTTGTTAAGAACTGGCAGTATGATGGTTTGGGAATTGTTTTATATTAACTCTTTCTATAGATTTGAAATGGAATTTTTCTTTTCACAACTATTATATATAAATTCATACAGAAAACTTATTAGATTTGGAATATCTTTAAATGAGGTATTGTTAATTAATCTGCATAAATCTTGAGTGTACATTAGAATGTTTTGTAAGGTTAACCAGTCCTGTGTTGGAATATTGTAAGCAGTTTTTATCATATGTATATCTAAAACATTTAATTTATTTACACATTGAAACCAGCATAAGAATCCATTTTGTTCCCAGGAGGTTATTGTTTCCCTATATATTTTGTGAGGAAAGTTCTTAGTGATGGTAAATGGGATTAAAAGGTCAAACCAAAGTTTTAGATCTATGTTTGCATTGATAAGTTTCCTAAATGAATTGATGTAATGATTAATCAGTGTTGTTTTAGAAGGTTTTGTTATATTATATTGTATACTTATGCATAGTATGTACCAGGGTTTGTTTGATTTGTCTACTATTAAAATTTTTTAACACATTAAATTCATTTGTTAATATAGCCATTGTTAATTCTTTCCAGTTGGCAAAATAATTTGGGTTTATCCAGTCTATTGCAGTTTTAAGCACAAATGCTTTTATATATGTTTCTATTTCTGGGAAGTTCAATCCTCCTTATTTCCAGGGTCTAATGTGATGAGTTAGAGCTATTCTATTCTTTTTGGGATACCGTAAAAATTTTATTAAACATGAGTTTATTTCTTTAAGAATACATCTTTCAGAAATTAACTGTATTGCTAATGCTACATATAGTATTTTTCTGGCAATAAGACCATTTTTATTAATTGCAATCTGTCTTCAAAAATTAATATAATTTTGTTCCACTTTTCTATATATATTTTTATTGTTTCAATAATGTTTTTATAATTTATTAATAGTGTTTCATTTATAATTTTGCATAACACTATTCCTAAATAATTTAACGTAAGTTCTTGCTTTCCTATGATGGATTTATCTGTAACTTGTAGGTCTTTTTTCTTATTTAAATATAGAAATGTTGATTTTGATCTATTAAAGTATAGACCTGAAATCTTATAAAAATTCTCCATTACTTCTTCTAGCGCTCCTAATGACTCTCTGGTGTTTGATATGGTTAATAAAATATAATCAGCAAAAAGCATTATTTTAGTTATGTACTGGTCATAGACTTCTAGTCCTTTTATTCTTCAATTATTGTATATTATTTCTGCAAGTATTTCTATAGCCAAAGCAAATAAAATAGGAGAAAGGTGGCATCCTTGTTTAGTACCTCTCATTATATGGATAGATTCTGAGGTGAAAGGACCTAATTTAATGTAAGCTAAGTTATTAATATATATATGTTTTTTAGTAATAAGATGAAGGAAGGAGAAAATTCAAATAATGCTAAAGTTTTGAATAGATATTCCCAGTTGAGGGAATCAAAGGCTTTTTCTATGTCTAATCCGATTACAAGTGTTTCTCTATCTTCTTTATTCACATAATCTATAAGAGTAAGTATCCTTTTAATATTCTCATGTGTGTGCATGTTATATAAAAATCCAGTTTGATCATTATTAATTGTCTTTGAAAGTGGGATTTTCATTCTGTTAGCTAGGATTGACATGGATATTTTGTAATCATTATTCAGTAATCAGTAATGATATAGGTCTGTACGAGGTGCAAATGTCTGATGGTTTATTATCTTTTAGAACTGGTGTTATGAGAGAATATTTCCATGAGGGTGGTATTTTTGCTTCTGACTGGACTTCTAGCAAAGTTTTATGAAAAAGGGAGATTACTGTTGAAGGGAAGAGTTTGTAAATTTCCTTAATTATACCATCTATTCCTGGAGCTTTGTTAGATTTACTTTCTTTTATCTTGTCAACAATTTCTTTGTAGGCTATAGGTTTTTGTAGGTCTAGTTTTAAGTTTTTGGGATTTTTTTTTATATTGATAAGGTTTGTATCTAAGTTTATTTGGTTGGTATCTAAATCTTCTTTTTTGAAGTGTTCCATATAATGGAACCGAAATGCTTCAAGGATGTCTCCTATATCTGATACTTTTTTTCCCTTTCTTTTCATGATATATACTACTAATGTTATTTGCATTAGATTGTATTTTAATTCTTGTAGATAAGTTATGTAGATATCTGGGGGAGGTGGCTAATGAGTTTATTTTTAATTTTTCCAAGGCTAGACAAGTTTTGTGTGTTAGAATTTCATTATATTTTTTATTTAATTCCTTTATTTCTTTTTTGACTTCTGGACAATTCTGATTTTTTTTTAGATTTTGTTGTCAAGAGTCTGGTTTGCAAGTCTAATGATTCAGATTCCCACTCTCTAACTTTGCTTTTGTACCAGCTAAGGATGTTACCAAATAAATACACTTTTAATGAGTCCCAAACCATGACTCTACTGATTTCTGTATTATTAATTTCAAGAAATAATTGTTGTTCTAACAATATCTAGGGTCTGAATTCTTTAATTTTCGTGATATATGATAGAATTCTAGTTGAGAGGATTAAAGGCTTAAACTCTATTTGGAGCTTCATTATCAGAGAGTCATGATCTGAGAAGGGGCATGGAACTATTGAGAAGTTGAGGATTTTTGTTTGTAAATCTTGAACTACAAATAATTTGTGTATTCTGGTTTGTGTTCCAAATCTATGGTCTTTATGGGAAAATAATAAGGATTTATCATCTTTTATTTTAAGTGTCTATTAAATGAAATGAATCAATCCATTTTTTAAGGATTTTAAAATAGTAGCTACGCGAAAAGACTTCTTGGTGGTTTCAGAAGCTTCTAAGGTACAATTAAAGTCTCCTCCCAGTATAAGATTTCCTTTATAATTGTTGGAGATAAAATCTAGGTGTTTTTTTAACCATTCCTGCTCCAATTCCAGGGAACCAATACAGATTAGCTAAGGTCCATATTCTGTTATTAAATTTAATTATAACAAATCCTAGTAGACCTTCTTTGTCTTCATATTTATAAATAACTTTTGGAGTGATTATGTTTTTCTTCCAGAGAATTGATACTCCTTTTGTCTTTGTTCTATAGGAGGATTGAGCTAAGACTGTATAGTCCTTAGGGTTCCAAATAAAGTTATCATTAGTCTTAAAATGTGTTTCCTGGAGAAATACTACTTGTGCCTTATTTAGATTTAAATATTTTAGTAAGTTTGATCTTTTATTTGCATTATTTAAGCCATTAGTATTTAATGATAAGAATGTTAAATCCATTTCAAGTTATTGTTGGAAGAAACATTTTGCTTCTTTTTTTTAATTTTCATTATAGTAGTTATACCATATTCTCTGATAACATTGGATGTTATTTTTATGTGTGTAAACTTGGGAGTATAATTTAATGTTTTTTCTTCTTTAAATATAAGTAGGGTAAAATTCTGGTCAGGCTTTAAAAAAGTACTTCTATAAAACATTAATTCTAAAGTATCAAATACAAATAAATATGAATTTCCCTTTAAACATGGAATGAAAGTCATTCCTAATCCAATAGATAAAGATATATCTATTGGATTATCACTCATACCTTTAACCAACAATATCAACTGAGCTCCATATGTTAAATTATTATATGGAGAATTTTCTTAAAAGAGATATGAAATTCTATATTATTCTATTATTGTTCTATAGTATTTTATACATCAGGATGGAATGTTAGTAGTGTAAACAATTATTATTATGTTGACTTAGAAAATATCCAATATTTAGTTACCCTTAAGAGATCCCAAACATGTCAGGTATGTCATTTTGGATAAATTAAATGCAACAGAGGAGCATACACTAAATAAGCCAACAACAAATAGATTATTACTAAACTAATTTGACTAAAAAGACTCTACAGGAGACAATGTGTGATTACCAATGAAATATGAATTTACTGTATTTGTACTGTCCTCCTTTACTTTCCCACTCTTCAGCTCACCAACTTCAACTTACACATATGAAAAGACATGGCTTATCAGTGGTATCCTGACTCTGAGTAGAGGCGCCCTACATTCTAGTGTGCAGTGCTTTTACATTTTTATAGATTTACAAAGCAGAGTCTAAGAATGAACTATGATCACCCTGACAATTCCCATCCTGCATAGGGCACCTCCTACTTCCAGAATGGGTAATCACATCAGGTCTAGAATGAATATGAAGGTACCTATATGGTAATCAAGACTTGCCTTGGGTAAGTATTAATCAAATAGTATTTAGAGCATCTTAGAGAGTTCTCAGGGCAGTTAGAATACTCTTAAGCCTCTCCTCCCTTGATCAAAAACAGAGATTTCCCTTCCCTTTTTCCCTTATTTTAAATCAGTACTAATAAAAGAAATTCAGCAAACATAGGTAAACAAAAATAACATTCAGTAGTCCGTCTTGTACATGACTCGCAATCCATTAAACAAGTCAGTGACTAACATCACTTTAGTATACATTATAAAGACAAATTAGAAATAATTTCCTAGCTCTTTAAATTTTCTGATAAAGCAAAAAGTTAACAATAAGCTATTTTAACTAAAAGTATAAAGCATTTAAATTGCTCTTTGCATGTATACATTTCTACTTATATTGTAGTGTCAATAGCTGTCTTTGAAATCTGTACAATACTTCACTTCTTCAAATCATTCCTTTTTCAATTCAGGTTTTGTTTTGTCAAAACAGCAACAATATTTCAAGGGCACAATTAATATTTAGACTGATATTTCAAATAAATAACTTGCCAGTTGCCAATTGAGGTAGTTTAGAATCTATGGTTAGTGCAAATATAGCATGTTGCAAAAATAATATGTATTTTTACGTGTGCTCTAGAGACTGTCATATGCAAGTGACATATATAACGTAGCATATATAGAGCAGATAGCTTATGGATTCAGGTTGTTAAAGTAAATTATGCTTATTAATCAGCCAGTTTTATTTAAATTCACAAGTAATTTGGGAACATTTCAGTTGAGTTTCCAGGAATGTGTAGTCTAATGTGAGCAATTGAGTCCACTTTTCCTCATAAACATGTCACAATTCATTAAACTAAGTAGAGTCTAACATCTGTCTAATAATCATTATAAAGACAAAGAATAGTAATTTCCTAGCTCTTCAAACTTTCTGATATAGCATAATGTTGACAGTAAGCTATTTTAACTTGAAGACTAAAACATTTCAATACTTCCTTGTAAATATACATTTTTACTTTTACTGTAGTGTCAAGAACTGCCTTTGAAATCTGTGCATTACTTCACTTCTTTCAAGTCATTCATTTTACAGTTCACATTGCATTTTGTCAAAATGTCGGTACTTACATATTATCGCAACCAGATTTTCGCGATAATATTGGTTGCTTCCAGATGTGTAAATTTTACCAATACTGACTTGAAAATGTCACATTAACTGTTTTCTTCACACTGATTTTTTTTTTTTTTGAGGCAGGATTATTGATTAAACATGGAAAAAGTAATGTTTAACCGCATGCTGGCCTGAAAATGAGTATGAGAATAAACATAAGTTGTTACTTTACGTCTTTACTTACAACAGATGAGTTTGGCTTACATTCAGGAAGATGTGACTACAATTGCTGACAACTTTCTCTCCACACACAGAAACAGTACAACAGCGAATGAAAAATCCACATCTTTTTAGCCGTAATCAATGAAACACAATTTCTGTTTGTCCAAGGATAGCACTATCGCAATACAAGTAGACAAAGCACCACTGTCAACTTCTCACATACCAAACTACCCTACATGTCAGCATAATGCAATATCATCAGTTTGGCAAACCTTTTATTGTTATTGCAAGCTTCTATTCTTAAAAAAAAAGTTTTCCTCCTTTCAAGTCTGTTTGTAAATTTTGATAAATAGACTACCGAAAAGCATTTCTCCGGGTCTCCCTGTGTTTTTCTTTTCAGCATTCCATCTTGATAGAGAAAAGCACTCCTTTCGACAGTAACATACACTGTGCGTGTATAAAGCACGCAAAACAGGAAGAAGACTTTCACAGTTGTTTTATCTTCCTGAATGTAAGCTAAACCTATTTGTTTTTAGTTGTTGTTGTTGTTGTGTCTTTCAGCTTTTCCTGGTTAGGGGTCGCCACAGCGGAACTCCGGTCCGCTAATGATTGGCAGTAGATTTTTACGTGCCGAGTTGCCGGCCCTGATGCACAACCTTCAACGAAGGTACGCCCATTCACGCATGTCTCCACACAGAAGATGCTCTAGCTGACAATCGAACAGGACAATGTCTTACTGTGAGGCGACAACACTACCGCAGCACCACCACAAACCTATTTGTTGTAAGTAAATACATAAAATAACAAGTGGCACTAATTACCACACTTGTTTTCATGCCAGCATTCATATTACCACAACCGCGAAAATCTGGTTGCGCTAATACGTAAGCACCAAAATGTCAGTAGCATTTCAAGGGCACATTTAATATTTAAACTGATATTTTAAATGAATAGCTATCAGTTGCCAAGTGAGTCTGTACAGAGTGTGAGGTAACTGCTAAAATAACATGTTGCAAAAAGTAATATGTATCTTTTTATGTGCTCTAGAGACTGTCAGTTTGAAGTAACATATAAAATGTAACTTTTACAGTGCAGATAGCTTGTGGAATCAGCATGTTAAAATGAGTAATACTTTTTAATCAAGCAACTACATTTCAGTGCACATGTAGTTTGGGAACATTTCAGTTGTGTTTCCAGGGATATGTAATCCTATGAGGATAAATCATAAAATATATACAAATAGTCCTAGTATGTATTTATTTTACCTTGTTTAGGTTGTTTTTCATTTTAATAACTAAATAACATTACTTTTTCTTATTATTTGTTATCTGTGAGGCTAAATGCACTTCGCAGATTCAGTGTCCTTTGAAACTGCAGCAATTGTTTACTACTGCTATGGCAATGCAAATAGAATATGAAGAAAGCTTCACTTCTCTTAACCAACAGTACATTTTTCCCTCCTTTTTTATGTATTTGTTAATACTAAATGGAAATAATTCAAAGGACATAGTGGCGGATTTAGGCATGGGTGCAGGGGCGCGCGCCGCCCCCTTTTTGTCCATTAGAACCTTTGTTCTTCCTTTTTTTTAATCTGAAAAATGTACCCTTTTGGTACGTTCCGTTTTCAACTTTCGTTTTTTTTTTTAGCTGTCATGGAGACAAAATAAATTATCATATGGTACCGTACATTTTTTTCAGTTCAGGTTCCTTTTCCTCACAAACAGTCAATGCTGTTAAAAATTTGCATCTAACTCAAATACATTGGAGAAGCAATTGGAGGTTGCAGAGTCAGGTGATTTTATAATCTCTTCAATTGCTCCTCCAAATATATTGCTATTGTAGTTGAGTTAGGCGGGTTTTGGTAAAAACTTCAGAGCATCGTGTTGTGAGAAACTTGCGGAATAAATTAATTCTAGTCAAGAAGTCAATGTGCAGAGTTCTGAACTCCAGCACCAAACTGGTTGACCAATGTAAGACTGAGGTATATATTTTTCTTTTTTTTTAATATTTGTGCCAAAGACTAGAGCCTCAATTATTCAATTGTATTTATTGTAAGTCCTGCTTTTTGTCGGGGTATGCCATAATGCCTTTAGGAGTAGAAAAGAAAGGTTTAGAGCCTACCTACACTCTCAGCTAGTAAGTTGTTCAACTCAAGTTTCTGTTATTTATTCTGGGTGAGAAGTAGAACTGGAAAATGATAGATTTATTTGCTTGCTTAGTGGTTTAGGTTCAGTTACTTGATGCAAATGAAGTAGTGTCTTCGTTTTGCGCACCTTTGGTGCTTAATCTCCTCCTCAAAATTTAAAAGCGGGAACTTTATGTTCATCCTTTAATATAGTGAGTCCTTCACTTTGCGATCTGCCTACCCATGATGACTGGTCGATCATATACTCGTTTTTTTGTCTGAAAGTGTTGTATACATGAGTACTCTGCTAAGGAAATAATAATCAAATAATTTGATTATTCTTTAATTTAGTAATTGACTCATTATTAGGCTCTTTTCTGTATATGACTTGAATCTTGCCTTGGTATCAAGTCTATAAACAAAGGATAGTAATAGTCCCAACTTCATCATCCTTCAGAAAATATGGAACACTTATGGAACATCTAGCAATCTATTATATAAATAGCAGCACTTTTTTTCTGTCCAGTTTTTGTTCGAAGTGACTGTGGAAAACCAAACACTTTTCAGGGAAAGGTTTGCAAAAAGCAGTGGATGTCCACGAAGAAAAAAATCTGGAGCTTCCAAATCATCCTCTCTAAACCCCACTCCAAGCTCACATAACTGCAAAGAACTTGCACACCTACCCTGTTGTAAGTCAGTACTTTTTTTCTGGCGAAATGACGCCTACCGAAAGTATTAGGAGGCTGTGGAGAATCCGGGCTCACCTCTTAACTGTCCATGTTTTTGCTCTAGTCCTCATAAAATTTGTGGTTTTCTGGCAAATTATTGATGATAAAAGTCACTAATATAGGACATATATTTGAGTTTCAGACTTCATATCCTTCAGGAAATTCATGATAACACATCCTATTTATTATTATAGCAGCCTTCTATGCTTATTAAGAACAATATTTAAAATCTCTCTCTAGTTTTGGACCTTTGCCCCTCCCCCATTATTTTAGAGTCTGTCCAGATTTATTGCACTAATAGGTTGAGACTGAGGTATGTGCCAAGCTTATAGGGCACACCAGCTCCACACAGTGGATACTCTGGCCACAAAGAAACCAGAGAAACTGATAAGCGCTGTGTGAGGGTCAGTAAATAGTAATTCTTCCCTTAATAACAGTAATCCCTTGCTTAATGCACAGTCTCGGCAAGGTAACAGAATACTTCATTTTAAGGAATTTTGAGTCTTGAAACATCAATGCTCTTTGCAGTTCCTCACAGGAAGGGTCTGCCACACATTTAGTGTTATGACTTTTTAAATTTAATTTCATTGTAAATAATACTGAGTTACATTAATTCACCAAAATAACTTTCTATACAAACTAGCACATGCTGCCATTTCATGTGCATCCTGTCTGAAGTTATTAGTAAGGTGTTCCATATTTTATCTTTGTTCCTTGTTTTGGAGGAAGAATATTTACAGCTATGATCACCTTGCAAAACAGGTGTTCCAACTCCAAAATAAAATGTATGTAGTCTGATTTGTTCAGTATATTTAGATTTGTATCTTTGTTTGCTGAAGGTGCAACTTAGACAGCAAAATGCTGGAGCCACCAGTTTGCAAAATCCCAACCTTTCGCCTGCCCCGCACACTGCGCATGTGAAAGACTACGCATACGTGATTAGTGAAAGCAGCAGAAATCCGTATGAATTTGGTACCTTACAAGCCCCAGAAGTCAGTAAACAAAGCCCCTGTTTTAGTCACCATGGGCCATCCTCCTTTGGAAATCAATGACTGCTGTCATGATAGCCTCAATTTCAGGGATCGGCTGAAATGTTATGAGCAGGAGTTGGACAGAACAAATAAGTTAATTAAGGATATCATTAGGATGGGAATTTGCTCATCACAGCTATCAAAAGTAAGTATTGCTAAGAAATGGGAATGCAGTTTTCAGTATACGGGATCGTTGATAAGTCCCTTTCACTGTTGCTTGTGCTACGGTATACATAAATGTGCAGTGAAGACTGTGTCTTTATCATACGATGGTTTGAAAGATAGATGGATTTGTAGGTGGCAGTGCTGACAATTACTGTTTCACTGTTTATGTAGCACGTATCACTGTCTATACAGTGACTGCTTTGCTTAAAAAGTGTTACAGTGGTACAGTAGTGTTAAATGTATGTTCTAAACTGTTTGCTTTAAGAAATTGTAGAATAATATGCTTATTTGATGCCCCGGGCAGATACGATCATCCTTGCAGACTAACACCAGTACCATCCACTCTACCTAGAGTGTATGTGAAATAGGCTGTGTTTCTCTAGGCAAGATTTAACATTTAGAACAGAAGCTGTGTTTAATGATTTCACTTGTATAGTAGCTAGGTACAAAGGCTGATTTTTTTTTTTTTTTGCACATCTTGCATACCTGCAGGGCAGGTAAACAGTTTTCTACTAGCCAAAATTCACCTGTGGAATGTTAATTGTAATTATCCTGGTTTCATTCCCACCACAATCCTCCCCTGCTTATACAGTAAAATCATGTGTAACTGAATGTAAAGTGATATAAAGTGAAGTCTTTCCACACATGATGTCAGAGCTTCTTAAGGTGATCTTTTCACACCCACCAGACCAAGTGTCCCACTTTTTTGCTTCCACCCCGGTAGTCATCTAACCAGACTGTGCCACCCCTTCTGCAAATTCCTGGATCCGCCACTGCATATGTACATGAATGGAACATTTCAGAGTTAATCACGAACATGTCCCCAAACCCAATAAGCATAAAAGTGACTATCATTAATCTAATAAATATTGTAATAACAATTAAGTTCACTATTCCAATTAGTCTACCTTAAAACTCGATTATTTTAGACTATTATTTATCTATGTATAGATAGTGAGTTATTAAATATATACAGACTATATTAGTATAGTAAGTAGGAGAGAATTTAGAAAGGGAGACAAGATGCAGTTAAAATAAATAATGAGAAGAGAGAAAGAAAAGAGAAAATTAAGAGAAA
Source organism: Protopterus annectens (assembly GCF_019279795.1). Taxonomy (NCBI): domain Eukaryota; kingdom Metazoa; phylum Chordata; order Ceratodontiformes; family Protopteridae; genus Protopterus; species Protopterus annectens. Next base: position 698,912,406 of record NC_056741.1, read on the forward strand.
ATACACATATACTGTCTGTTGATTTACAGTACAAATATTTTATGTGCTATATAACCCTCCTTCCGTGAAAGAAAAAAACTCCGTTTTACATACCTGAGGTAATGTGAAAACTCTCATGTGTCATCTGTTTTCAAAAAATATACATAAAGATTCCAATAGTTAGTTACCTTTGTTTTAAAATTCCAAGCAGTAAAATTGGTCCTTTAAAGGGCGATATTTTACTTGAGGGACTCACCAGATGCGCAGTAGCAAGCCCCACCCAAAACGTAATCAGGCACTAATGAATATGCATTCCCTCATTAGCGACACTAGCATATGTCTATTTTACACAATAACTTTCAAACCTAACATTGCTTTACACACGTCACTACCTTAAAGGTCATTCAAAAGCTCCAATCAAGATGAATTTTTGTCATGGAAAAAGGTAAAGTGAACTACACAGAAATACTTACAAATATTAAGATCGCCAATGGAAGGATCTTTACAGCAGACTAGTGCTATTAAGGAAAATACAGTACACATCAAAGATTATAAGTTAACCAAATGAAAACATTTAACTGTGTTACAGTTCAATGTGTGTATATAGTAAAAGCCAACCTAATCATTTGTCACAAAATGTAATTAAATTACAAAACTTAGTTTGCCATTAAAAAACACTGCGATAAAATGTATTTTTCTACCACAGTAAATACAAAAGTTTTAATACACATGCAACTGGAACGATTTACATTCTGGTAGCAGTTACATCACACTATTTTTGTGACAAAGAAAACTGAAGAAACTTTCCCCAAGAAACATTAGCAACACTACTAGCCACTTGAGAGAATATCTTGCATACTGCTACATATGAAAAATATGGCTTTCAGCTCGGCAAATATGACTGACTGAATTTAATCTGGAAAATTAAGTGTCCTACTGTGGTGACATTCCTACTGTGGTGACTTACATGCCAAAGCACTGCCAGCCACTTGGAAAAATAGCTCTTTGTTCTCTGCATACAAATGGGGAGAAAAAATCTTGTAAAAACAAACGGTAAAGTTATGAACTTGATATTTCTCTAAAGAACAACACTTCAGCTCTACTGTAAGGACAGGTTTACTACTTCTGTGCTTTTTTGCACCTTCCACAAAAGTTATTCCCAAAGGCATTTAATTTACTTCTCACCAGCTGATTAGAATGCCATGTCAATCATGGCTCATTACATATGCAGACATGGTCGTCAATCATTCGAGACACGCTCACTTCTGCTCAAAATGTAAGGTGAGGCCTTCAAGTAAAATATCGCCCTTTAAAGTAATGTTAAAACAATTCATATCATAGTAGATGCTTTGAGAGATTTGGCTGTAACAGTATTAGTCTTTTGCTTCTTCTTCGTTTTGACATCTGTCCAGACGTTTGTTTCTTTTGTTCTGAGAGAAGGTGACATCCAATCCATATCTTCTGGTAAAGTAATCACATTATTAGCTTTAATAAATGAAGAGGCTTCCTCTAAGTCAATAAAAGTCCTCAACTCGTTGGCATACAGTATTCTTATCTTAGCTGGATATGCAAGTTGTGCCTTGATGTTATTTTGTTTCAGAAACTTTATCATTGGCCATGCTTTTTCCCTTTGTTCCATTATTCTATATGAATAGTCGTTATCAAATCTTATCAGGCTCTGTTTATATTTTAGAGGTGCCTTTCTCCAAGCAGATCTTAAAATCAGTTCCTTGTCCAAGTATAAAAGAAATTTGATAATTACTGACCTAGGAGGAGAGTGAGTTAGTGGCAGGTTTCCCAAGAGCTCTGTGTGCCCTTTCAATGCCAAAGGAAAGTCCTTCTTTTAAATTTAAAAAGTCAGGGATCCAGCTTGATAAAATGGAAATAATATCCTCACCTTCTGTGTTTTTAGGTAATCCGAAAATCCTGATGTTATTTCTCCTCTCCCTATTTTCCAAGTCATCTACTTTATTAACCAACCAAGTGTTTTGTTTAAGAAGCAGTTCTTTCTGTGTTTCCTTTTCTTTAAGTCTGCTTTCTAACATTTAGAGAAACCTCTATTCCTGTTATCCTTGTCTGGCGTTGTTGTAGCATTTCCTTGAGGGCGTCAGCCTGTTTTTGACTGCTTGTTTTAAGATTTTCCAGGTTCTCTTTAAAATCATCCATCGTCAAAGACAACTCCTGCAGGGTAGATGCCATCTGTTGTACTTCCTTCTTTAAGGCAGCATCCTGGTTAGAATTCTTTGAGCTGCTCATTTTAACAAATGAATATATCTCCAAGCTTTTTGACAGGAAATTATTTGTAAAACTTCACCAAAGTTTCTAATTATGTAAATTAGTCCTTAATCTTTAAGATTTTCAACTTTGAAGAAAAAAAGAGTATTTTTCCTGTCTTATTTAACTAGTTATATGGAGCTCTAAAATACTGCTGCTTTCAGTTAGCCTTTCAGCCTCTGCCCACCCTTGAGATGAAATTTAACATCAGCTAAGTATGAGATGCTGCCTCATTTAACCTAGCAGCGCTGCACACATCATTGTTTGTGTTTTGTTAAAACTGTAAACAGCTCATCAGAAAACCAATGTGAAACTGTGACAAGGTCACAAAACTGTACATAACTGCATATGATATTTTTGGGCTGCAGAGAAGATTGCTAGTTAATCAGCCCAAGTTAAGTTCCTTAAGATGTTTGCTGCACAACAGCATGGTGAATAAATCAGTTCAAGCATTAAGGGGTAGAATAATGTTCTATTAATAACAGTCCCAGATTTTCTGTTCCCAAGCTGGCTGGTGAACCAGTTGAGTGATGCAATAGCCAGCCAATCATACTTCAGCCTATTAAACAGGGGAATGGATGGTCAAAATGATTTTGACTGAGCAAAACTCCTATTGCCTCCCTTTTGTGTATATGCCACTTGAGGGATGTGAGTAATTAAGTTCACCGTGTCCCCTATGGAGTCAATGTGGGGTATCAGCCAGCGTATAGATTTCCACAGAATCTGAGTTGTGTGGATACAATGCTTTCCAGGCTTATTCAGCACAGGGAAAGAGAGAGGTTTGGAAACTGTACTGACTGATGGAGAGTTGGCATTTCTCAGTGATGAAAATTCTCTAGTACTAAACAAAGTTTGAAAATATGTTTTAGACGATAACAATGAAAGCACTGCTCACCCAAAGAGAGTTTAGCAAATAATCAGTCTGCACATTTTTGCCTTGATAGTGGTAATTTTTAAATGTGATATTTAATTAAGCAAATATAATCAAAATCTTCACAGTTTTACTGTAATAAAACTAGTGTGACTGTTGTTTTTCTTAATACAAGCAACCTTAATTGTTTTCTGTTTGTACTGATTAAGTTACAGATGTTGGACCAGCAGGAGAGTATTTTTTTATTATTGCTGTTCCATGTTTTGTTTCCAAGTTCAGGAAGATATCTAAAATTAGAGGATATTAGAACTGTGATTTGATGTTTAAGTCATCTTGATGTTAATAGGAATACCAAAAGTGCTTGCCAGTGTTCCCAGGCACTATCACTTTGTGAAAGGGCATACCAGTCACAGTGGAAAAGGATAACCACGGTATGTTCTTAGTACAGATCACTAATAGACTACTACTCATTGCATGTTGGAATCAGCCACAGCCCAGTGTCCACCTGACTGGCCAGATGCTTATAGCTGTGGTTATGCTGGGACACAGGTAGATATCCCCTCCATGCCAGATAAAAGGGTATGCCAGCCGTGCCATCATTGGGACTGTTTTTGATAGCAGTCATGTAAGTAAGCTCACAATTACTTGCTCTTGACCTATGGCACAAAAGCACTCCTATTGAGACTTTTTGAAAGATAAGTGCCCTTACTATGCCATCTCCATGATGTAGTGAATAAATCCCTGACTACAACCTGGATGACTAGAATTTAATTAGTATTTCCAGCACCTTTTGGAGCTGGCAGAAAGCAGGTAAGGAATGACAGGGTGCAAGGCTTCTTGCTTTTCCTGAAGGGCAGAGTTTGGAGAAGGTGTGTGTGGGTGTCCAGTCTTCAGATCTGGGCTCTAGAAGAGGCTATCACCAGGAAACCTGCACAGGCTGAGTTGGACTGTGGCCACATTAGGGAGTAGTGCTTTCGCTGAGCCCAGATCAGAGTCTGCTCCAAATAAACGCACCTCACAGCACAGTCACAGCCTCCAGATGACATCCACAAACAAGGGAGGTTAGGGTCATGAACCTAAGCAAAGCACACCAAACTAAGTAGCAGTGGTGGCTCTCTGGGTCCAGTTTGCTGCTGTCCATCTTGTATTCCAGTTTGTCAGCAGGGGGGATGGTAACTCACAGCCTGGAAAGGTATAGAAATATGAGACAAATCCACTTTGAGTATGCATTATACTGTATATTAGATATCCCGTTACTGCATACAATACATTCTTATCTACTCTTCTTACATATTCTTTATTATTATAATATCTATACATAATCATATTCATATCTATATTGTTTGTCATTAATATTCTGAAAAAAATTTCTCCGCACAACTTTTTTACAGAGTTTCACTGTTCTTTTATTTCAAAGAAAAGACTTTCTGTTGTCTCTTTCCCACAAAATAAACACTCACTCAGCTTTATTTTTATATGGCATATTCCCCTTTACTGGTAACTTATTTATTACCAGTCTCCATAGGAAATCCAGATACTCTACTATCTTGGGACACTACTTTTTCCTTACTTCATTGGCTTTAATCACTTATTCTGGTAAATTTCCCATGAATTTTTCATAATAATATTGTTTTAGCACATTATTATAACACATCCTTCTTTCCCTGTATCATCGATTTTTATTTTCTGTGTTAGTAATTTTTCTTGATAATTTTTTAATTTCATTTACATATTATTTTCTCTTATTTATTCTCATCTCCCGAAATATTTTGTACTTGTATTTAAACAGTCTCACTACTAATTTCTCATTCTCTTCCTTTACTTACTTTAATGCTCAATATAAGTTTAAAGAAGCAGAATTTTATTCTGTGCAAAGACACGTCATCTCCCAGGCTCCTGCCTGTAAATGTTTCCTCTCCCAATCCCCTGCTTACACTTATCATGGGTACCAGAATATGTCACAAATATGGGATGCATGGCTAGGCTTAAAAAGGCCCTAGTCATCATCAGTCTAGTACATACATATGAACCAATAAATAACTGGATTTAGTAACCCCAATCCCCTTCATTTTCACTCATTTACAACACCCCTCTTTTCACTGGGTTTAATCTTGAATCCCATATGAAAGAAAATACAAATTGCATAATTTCATTTTGTATTTTTCTTGGATTGTATAAACATTTGACATATATGCTATTTTTCCCATGAATACTGAATTCACCAGATAACCCATTTTTCTGAATGCTAATCTGTGTATTCTCCACAGAAAACATATTTCTTTCATTTCTTTTATCAAACCATTCCATTGCATCACAACTACATAATTTTTCCCAAATTCTATTCCTAGCAAAGACACTTCATTCAATGAAAAATATAAAGCCCTAATTGCCATCGCATCACCTAAACCCTTACTTTTATCTTTATTCAAGGTCATTACCATTTCCTTTAAACATCCATTCATACAAATCAACACTTCTCTCATTTGTATTTTCTTCTTAGCAACTACAGCTATATCTGTGTATGTCAAAGTTACTGTAATCTCCACATCCTTTTGTATCACATATCAAGCATCTTTCATTTTATAAGCTGCTTTACTCAATAGCACATTCATTACCAATGTAAACATTATTCCACTCATGGGACATCCTTATTTTATACAATACTTAGAACATATTTCTTTACTCACCCACCCATTCACTAACATTCTCACTCTGCTATTTTGATATGCTGATATACAAGCTCTCTAAATTCAATTACCTATTACATACCTCTCCACAACATCCCACAAAGCATGATGTCCTACTATATCAAATGCCTTGCTAATATCACATCCTCCCTTTTACTTATATCATTATCCACAATTTCTGTCACAACCAATAACAATTCTTGACATATTTCCTTTTTATACCATACTTTCTTCCATTATATACCTCATTCTTCCTTCTATACTCCTTTGTATTATTCTCATAAAAATATAATCTGTGTTATTTAGTATGATGGGTCTCCAGTTTTATATTTCATTCTTCTCATCTTTCTCCCATAAATTTTAATATCCCACTGTGTAACTCTTCATAAACAAACTCTTCATTCAACCATTTATTCAGTACATTTACAGAGCATTATCTTTGCCAATCCATTATTTTCCTGTACATTTCATACCCTAAACCATATGTGCTTGATATGGAATCAACATTTACTTAAGTACATCATCCAATTCACTAACAGCAATTTATTTTTCAAATTCTTCCTTAATTTGTTCTGGATGCTTTTTCCTTTCCATTCTCTCTCTTATTTCCCAACTTTTTACTGTTATACTTATTTTCTTGATGTATTATAATACTCATAATTTGCTTGTGCTCTTTTAACCTCTCATTTTGCATTTTTCATTTTGTTTCTTATACCAATAGTCTTCTTTACTATTTTACCTAAATATGCAGATACCTCCTCCCTCCTTTCTTTTGAATAATATCTCTGCCTAACTAATAATGCTCTATTTTTTCTGCTTCTTTTATAAATTTATTTTTCCATGTCATAAGACTCTTTTGTATTATTCTATAAATAATGTAATGCATTTCTATAAATTTGCCATACTGCACTTTCTCTTCCATTCTTATGCCACTGACAAAAACTATTTTTATATTTCTTTTTAAATTTAATCAACCATTCAGACCAATTTTTATAGAAGTCCTTCTTGGTTACATGATACTTCCATCACTGCAATACTTCCCACTCTCCAATTTCATCCCTTTATTTCTTGTGTATTTTTTATTCCCTTTCCTATTTTAATATATTCCCTTTCTTTCATCACCTCCATCCATACCGCTAAATGATCTAAGAACAACATCACAACTGTATCATTATCAGCTACCTGCAAGCCTACCAATAATCCATAATAGTTTCATATCCTTGTGCCACTTTCTATAAGTTCCTTAACTTTTGTTATACATAGCTATATTTTATGTCTATCCCTTTCTTTTTACTTTTTCCCATTAGATTACAGTTAAAGCACCTGCAATTATAATTTTCATGTTTACCACTGTGTCTATATTACCTGATCACACGTTTAGGTTAGAAAATACCTAAACGTCAAACTGGTAATATCGAAAAATTAAAACAGCAAATGGCTGATTTAACACAGGGAATGAATTCCCTCGGCAGCAAAAAAAATTTAAACCAAAATGGAGTTGGGGGCTTCACCCCCACCCCCCCTAACTAGATATACCAACTCCAAGATCATTCTACAGTGGGAAAAGGGGCAAAATCCACATAACAGCCAAGGAAATTCTTTCCCTGCATTAAACTGGCCATTTGTGTTTTTTTGCTTCTGCTATTACCAGATCAACGTTTAGGTATTCGCTAACCTAAACATTTGATCAGGTAATAGGAACCCTTAACCACAATATAATCTAATATTTCTTTCTTTCCTTGCTAGTTACATAAACTTATAATACTGTCATTCAATAAACATGTTCTCCCCACTTTACATCCACAACAGTTAACCTACCAATCCTTACCAACCTTGAAACTGGCCGTCTTGTATCAAAACATAGTCACTCCTGAACAATTCTCACTTCCTGAGCTCCATATTAGATTTCACCCCACAATTTTTCTATTTAGTCTTTTTTCACTAGTCAGGAATCTTACATCCTTTAACAGAATAACATACATATCTGTAATTTATTTATTTATTTATCTCATGAAAAAAATTTAAAGTCATCTCTACCTTAATAATACAACCATTGAAGTTACCTCTCACGTCAAATTATTAGGGGTGATAGCTTGTGATAAGCTTATATTTGACCTGCATATACAAAGCTGCTTAAGAAAAACTCATCAGAAACTCTGGATGTTTTACAGAGCCAAAAACATTCTCACCAATGCAACTAAAACTACACTTGCTACTATGTATCTCCTCCCCCACACTTCTTTATGACTCTCCCATCCTTACTATCCTCCAGGCTTCACAAAAATTAAAATTTGAACAATGCTACAGCAAAGTTGCTAAATTTGCAGCAAATAACCCTTTCAGAACCCACTACTGTACAGCACCAAAAATCATAGATTGGTTAAAACTGCCTTATCAACTAACATATACACATCTTCTTACCACCTATAAAATTATCCAACATCCATCTGCCTGTCCAGCACTAAATAACATTCTACACACTATGATCCCAGTTGGTTATTGCAATCCAGTGACAAAAAACTACTGTCTATTAACCTATCAAATCTGTTAGACATTGTCTCTACTTGTACAAGGTTGCTAAAGCCTGGAATTCCTTGCCTGCATCTCTAAGGTACATAAATAAGTTGGAAGGATCTTAGATTGGATATGCACATGTGTGGTTTAGTAGCTCAATCCAGTTTAGAGCTCAAGGTTGTATACTTACTTTCTCAGTGCAACAGCACCAGAGAATGTCTAAGCAGGGAGTTTGTGGGGAAACACAAACGTATTCCCACAGCTGACAATCAGATGGGGTGCTCCTGTAAACAGACTTGCTGCCTTGCCAAATAAACCATCAGTTTCTAGTTTACTCCCCTGAGGATGGATGCTGTTGGTGGTATCCTCTTAAGGGTAAGAAAGTCGGGTTAGACATACATTTACAGAGGAAAATAAACACACGTGAAGGCAATAAATCTGGTTAAGAACGGAAGAGAGAACAACCCTCACTTCCTCCTTTATTATAAAGCACATGGTCATGTGACCTGTCTTGACCTTTCCACACCAATGACGTCAGTGTAAGAGCACACATACGATCATTCACTCTTTTATTATTGTCAGCCAACACCCCCACTTGCTCTTACGCTGTACCCAAATTCATTTTAAGAACATTTCTGGATAACTTTTCCTTCACATTTCAAATACATAACACATGAACTTTTCAATCTTCGACTTTGTAGCAGGCTTAGTAAAGATATCTGCAGCCATGTCCATTGTCGGGCAATATTCAATGCTTATTTTGTCATCATTAAGTGCTGACCTGACAAAATGATACTTAATGTCAACATGTTTACATCTCTGTCGGCTTACTGAATTCTTCGACAAAGCGATTGCTCCCTGATTGTCCTCAAATATTGTTACTGGCACATACTTGCACTCTCCATCCATTCCACTCAACAGCTGCACAAGGTACAAACTCTCCTGTGTTGTTGCCGCCAATGCCATGTACTCTGCCTCACATGTAGATAAAGCCACCGTTTGTTGCTTCTTTGATTTCCATGAAATAATAGGCCGGTCTCTATTGAGGCTAAAGCAATAACCTGTTGTACTAAGTCTATCGTTTTGATCTGTTGCCCAGTCTGCATCACTGAATGCTACAAGCTGAAGTTTCCCTTCACTTTTCTTGTAACACAGCTCTCTGTTCAATGTACCTTTTAAGTACCTTAACACATGTTTGGCTAGCGTTAAATTAGATTCACTCGGTTGTGACAAATATTGTGAAAGTTTACTTACAATCCAGCTAAGATCAGGTCTCATGCTTGTCATAACATATATCAAACTACCCACAAGCTCACGATATTTTCTTGGATCTGTAGATTCCCTGTCACATTTAAAGTTTGTTTTTTGTTTGGAATGGGTACTTCTTACTTTACAATTAGACATACCAAATTTCTCAAGAATTTTCGTGATATACCTCTTTTGGTTCATCTTTACTTCACCACTATTTTGGGTAAAGTCAGTGTCTAGAAAATGTCTTAGCTTTCCCTGATCTTTCATTTTAAATTTAGCCTTGAGCATTTCCTTTACATCGTTTAGTGATCCATTGTCACTAGCTGCTATAATGAGATCGTCAATCCATATAATTAGGACTGTTTTCTCATTTTCAGCTTGTCTAGTGTATACACAATGATCTGTGGGGTTTTGGATAAAACAATTTTCACAAAGATAATCGTGCAACATTTTGTTTCAGTTACACCCTGATTGTTTCAATCCGTATAATGACTTATTCAGTTTATAAACCAATTTTTCATCATTATTTGATTTTTTTTTAAAACCTTCAGATTGCTCCATATACACCTCACAGTTAATAGGAGCATGTAAATAGGCCATTTGTACATCCATCTGGTGCAATTCTAAATTGTACTGAGCTGCCATCTGCATTAGACTGCGTACAGATGTCATACTTATAGTTGGTGCAAATGTTTCATTATAATTTATACCAGTGACTTGACTGTAGCCTTTAGCCACATATCTGGCTTTGTAAGTCTCAGTATTATCTGCATTATCTTTTACAGTGAAAACCCATCTACCCCCCACTGCATTTTTATCTTCCGGTAGTGTGGTGAGTGTAAATGTGTTGTTTTCCTTTAAAGACTTAAGTTCTTCCTTCACAGCTTTGACCCACTTTTCCGAGTAAGACAAAGTCATGGCTTCTTTAAAGCTCTGTGGTTTGTTGCATATTAATCTGTAGCAATAGTCAATATTAACTGTCACATAATTGTCGTTTTCAAGTTTACACTCATAGTCCTTCAAATACGCAGGTGGTTTTCTCTCTCTCTTAGAGTAATGTGTATCCTGCCTTTCCTCTTCTTGCCTTATTTTTGTATTTCCTTCATTCGTTATAGATTCAGTGTGATTCACTTGTATTTCTTTTGCGATTTGACTATCCGCTTTTAATTCTGACTTAACATGCACACTTCTTCTGATATTAAGATCTTCATTCGTCACTTCTGGGTCTGTCTGAATCTAGCATTCAGCTACATTCTTAGTAAAGAATTGACTAACCTGTGTCTAAGGACCCGTCCTGTGTCAGGATAATAGACCAGATATGATGGGCTGTTTTTATCATATCTGACAAAGATCCCCTTGTCACATCTTGGGTCTAACTTATTTTTATCTTGTCTGTATGCATAACACACTGATCCATATTCTTTCATCCTTGAAAGATAAGGTTTCTTCCCTGTTAGCATAAAGAATGGGGTCTGCCCCACACACCTGTTATAACATCTGTTGCGAATAAAAGCAGCAGTCATTACTGCATATGTTCACAACTCTTTAGGTAAGTCACTCTAACAACATACACCTTGCCATTTCGAACAGTGTCCTCCAATTTCTCTCTGCTGTCCCATTCTGATGGGGTGAGTAAGGTGTGGACATTTCGTGTCTTATAACATTTTTACTCAGTAGTGACTGAAAGTCTCTCGACATGAACTCAGTGCCATTATCTGATCTGATACACTTTACCTTCCCATAAGAGGTTGAATCTGCAATAAAATTTTCAGTCGCCCAGACTGTATCACTCTTGGCTTTCAGAAAGTAGACAAATATTACACCCAAGTAGTCATCAGTAAATGCTAAAGTGTACTTAAAGCCATCTTTTGCTACTGGCTCAATTGGGCCTGCCAAATCAGTATGGACTAGTTCAAACACAACTTTTGCTCTTGCATCTGGTTCTCTGTTTCTGCTCTGTACAAATTTCCCTTGCATACAGGTTTCACAATCTAGGTTAGGTCTCTCAACTTTACCTTTAATTTTCATTCCTTTTACCACTTTTTCTAATTTTGACATCTTCGAAATGACAGTGACCAAGCATTTTATGCCATGCTTGACTCTCATAACAGCTCTGAGATGCATCGTAATGTATCTCACTATCGTTTTCTTCATCATGTGTGTCTAAGTAATAGACTCTATCACACTCAATTATGTCAAACATTGAGCCATTTATATAGATGAGTTGGTCCCGGCCTTGTCTAAAGTTGAGGCCCCTTTGGATGTTGCAGCCTTAACAGAAAAAATGCTTTGTCGATACGTCAGGATATACAGCGCCCAAGTCATCATCACCTTTACTTTGTGCCCCTCTGTGTTAGCAGCCATACTTCTGCATTACCTCTCTTCTGTGCATCCCCACAGGTTCTCGTTCTGTCAGCTAATTCCACAATATGTTCCTCCTGTTGGAAAGTTGCATCAAAGTATTTAAACTTTTTCAGGTCGTTAATTATGTGTGACGTGGCACCAGTTTCCACCATTAATCCCTTCTGTTTTAATTCACGAATTTGTTACTCATTAATTCTGAAGAGAAATGTGTGATCATCCACATCAGTTGCTTGTTTCACATTGTCTTTCTTCTTTCTTCTACAGTTACTGTCCCTGTGGCTAGAATTTGTACACAAACTACACCACAGTCTCTGGCCTTTATATTCTCTCCGGCATTCTCGTGCCTTGTGTCCCTTTTGGCCACAGTTATAGCATATAATCTCTGCTTTTACTCTTTCCCCAAGACCACTTGCTTTCATCACATTATCATTACTTACGTTGGCATTAAATTTCTCAGTATGTTCATAGCTTCTCAACTTTGTTTTGAACTCGCCAAAGCTCAACTTATCATCATCTTGCGTGATGTGTACTGCAAATGGTGTAAAAGTTTCAGGCAACCCTTTCAGAATCATCGCAATTAGTAATCTATCACTGAGGTTCTCCCCAGCATATCTAAATGCCATAATGGCCATCTCAGCCTAATAATATAGTCTGTGATACTTTCACTGGTGGCCTTCTGGAGGCTTGTTAGTTTGTTGTATAGGCTAATTACCCATGGCTTCCATTTCCCAGCATAATGGTCTCTCAGGATCTGAAGCGCTCCTCTACCATTGTCTGCGGCTTCTCTCATGATGAGGGACAAACTTTTGTCATCTAAGAACTGCATTAGTTCTGCATATGCCTCCTCATTTTTCTCAGCATTGTTTTCACCTTCCTCCTCATTCTCATCTTCTGCATCCTGCTGCACATTTTGCAAAATGGCATTTTTCAGCCCTAGCAAGTGCAGGTGTCCCAGAAACTTTGTCTCCCACAACTCGTAATTCTTCTCATCTCTGTCGAAACATAGTCTATGCCATCGGCTTCCTACTTCCCTCCTGGACCCATAACCTGTTGGCAGTATCATCTTAAGGGTAAGAAAGTCGGGTTAGACATACATTTACAGAGGAAAATAAACACACGTGAAGGCAATCAATCTGGTTAAAAATGGAAGAGAGAACAATCCTCACTTCCTCCTTTATTATAAAGCACATGGTCGTGTGACCTCTCTTGACCCCTCCACACCAATGATGTCAGTGTAAGAGCACACATACAATCATTCACTCTCTTTTATTATTGTCAGCAACAGATGCCTTCTCTTTTCAGATCCCATGGGTGGTGGAGAATGTTCAAAGGGCATAGGCCAGTATTATTCTCAATGCCATTCTAGACCACACAGCACTGATTATCACTGGTGGTACAACTAGCCAAGGAACCACCATACCTTCTGCACAGAGGATAGAACTGCTCACAAAGAAAGCCAGAAAACCAATGCATCCCAACCTGAAGGGACTCAGGCTGATGGTCTGGAAGATCTGAATCTTATTTCTCTTAAGCACCTTTGCTCTGAGGAACTGCTGACCATTTTTAAAGTGGACAGGAAGCCTAATACAAGGAAGTCATAGTTGGCATGCAGTCCAGTAGTATGATAGGGGTTGGAGTGGTGGTCCACTACACTATCCTCTAAAGAAGTACCTGGTAGTAGCTACATGGTTTCCCCTCATAGGTTTGTAGGAGATGGCTTTGTATAAGTTTGATATTCAATGTTCTATACTTCAGACTCTGGGCCTAACAGGCCTTCAGAGAGCCTGCTTCTGTCTAGTATCATAAACTCTATCACCCAAATATTCATCTAATGCCTTTTTAATTAAACAAATTGTATCATTTTTTCTAATTCTAAGAGGCAGAGAATTCCACTAGCAAGCAGCTCTAAAATGAAAAGTATTCCCCAAAAAATCAACTTTTACGTTTATGGTTTAACAAATAATATTTATTTCTATTTCCCTTCTGATGATAATTTTTTATTATATGCACCTTTACTCCTAAGCTTTCAGATTTAGAACACATATACATAAAGATTAAATCACCCCTAAACAATATATATATATGTTATTCAGAATAAAGAACTCTCCCTAAGTCTTATCTTTATGTCTTCTTCACCAAACATTTTATGTGTCAGGTATTTATTGATTTATTTTTATTTACTTTATTTATTTTACATTTGTTTACTGCGAGAGTCTGACTGGGAGAACCCATTTCAGCAGAGGCCTGGGGAGAAAAGCTCCACATTATGACAAAATACAGTAACAGAATAATAACATTCATAGCATAAATATTTTTATACAATGATAAAGGAATTTATACAATAATGAAATTTACAGTGGACTTGTACAGTACATAAATAGCAGAAATAATCAGGCGAGGTTAGCAAGAAAATCATAGTATAAATAACAATACAGTTGAGCAATATAGGAAACTCTGAGTCTTTGGTTCTTATTGTGATTCATAATTGATTGATATATGGAAGCTTAGTGAACTTATCTATGCAGTATAATATGGAATTTATAGTAAAGAAACAGAGAATCATGTATTTTGTAACTTATTCTGTTCCATTTTGTTAATAATAGAAATGGGTAGAGGAAGAAGTAAGGAAGGTAGGGATGAGAAAAAGGAGTAAAAGGTGGAGATATTTTGATTGTGAGATTTAGTTTGAAAGGGCTTCTTTGTTTAAGTTAGTTTGATAGTGAATAGGTAGAATAAGAAAAAGCAATAAAATAAATGTGTGTCTAAGATAGAAACACATTATAGAGACAGTTTTGTGATGGAGACAAAATACTTATATTAGGTTATACTTAGTCTGGGCTGTTACATGAGGAAAGCCATGAGTCTGATATTTTTTTTTAATTAGGTTAGGTTGGGGGTGCTTCTAATAGATTCAGGTAACACATTCCAGGATTTAGCAACATGGTAGGACTATAGGCTGTCCTCTATATGTATCCTTTCCAATCTTTCAGTTTGTAATTAAACATACAAACACTCCCAGGATATTTTAGCACAGCTCTGACTTTGTTTATAAACAGTGGGTCTAAAATTTCACTATCCCTGCATACAAAAGTTCTTGAAATATTCTTAATCTCTAGATAGCTTTTTCAATAATATTCATAAGATGTAAATCAAAATTAGAGTCACAATAAACTTTTAATCCTAACTCCTTAACATTACTCATTATGTCCAAAGTGATGTTATTTAATGCATAAGGATAAAAAACATTATTTCTACCAAAATGAAGGGCACAAGTGTTTATATTAAATTCCATATTACTAACAGATGACCATGTGTGCAATGCATTCAAGCAACTCTGAACTGTACTATGATCCTCATCTATAATAACTGACCTATCTTAGAGTCATCAGCATACTTATTGATCCAAATCCCTCGAGTACTAGAAACAATATCATACAAAGTCCAAATAAAACTGGCCCTAAAACAGAGTCTTGAGGTTCTCAAAAAAAAAAAAAGAACTAAAAAACAAAAATAAAGTATCCCCAAGCAAACATTTCTATTTCTAAAAAAAAAAAATAACCAATTCTTAATCCACCTTATCATATAAAGATCAAGGTGAAACTTTTGGAATATTATTTTGATATGAGGGATAGTGTCAAATGCTTTAGCCATACCTAAATACATAACATTCACAGGTTACTCTTTGGCCAATGCTTCTCATAATGGTTGGTAAAATGATAAATGTATCTTATACAATCTCCCCTGGGTGTATCCATGTTGTGTCATGTCTATACCTAAACCTAATGTATCCTATAAATATTTACTAATGAGCCACTCAAAACATGTTTCCCATATACTCATCAAACTAATGGATCTATAATTCTCAACAGATGTAATTTCACCTTTAAAGACTCTTCCTATTATCTGGGCACATCACCTGTTTCTAAAGTTCTTTGAAAAAATAAATTTAGACAAGGCATATGAATTTCTACAACAGGCATAAGAAAATATATTTTGATTCCATCAGAACCTGCTGCAGAAGAAGAATTAATTTTTTCAAGAACTTTAGTATTAATATCTCCAAATAAATTAGTACAATCCCCATCCAAATTAAACAAAACACATCATTTATGAAATTACCTTCTTTAAAGACAACTATTGCTTCCAAAAATAAATCAGTCAAATATCCCACAACTGTAATTATTTTTTTATTATACACAATATTGTAATCAGTCTTCCTGTATACAAATTGATTATTATGTTTGTAAAAAGCTTTCTTATCATCAGGAAAACTTTTACCAATTTCACCTTGTAATTTCTTCTGGCCTTCTTCAAAAGTCTCCTAAATATGGTTCTGTTATTGTTATACATAGTCTCCTAATTGTATTACTTTCATTTGGAAATAGTCTGTATGTTTTCCATAGAAACATTATTCTTTTATTAAATTTATCAAGTTTATAATTCCTCCAAGATGTTTTAAAAAGTCTAGGTCTATCCAAAACAGTTGGAACAGGTTTCACTCTATTGGTGAATAACAGTAAGAAATTTTTCCCAGGCTTTATGAATATTTTTATGACTCACTATTTCCTTCCAGTCTCAATTATTCAAATCAATAAACACCTTTGAAAAATCAGTTCAGTAAAATAAATATATTGCTGACTCCTTTTTTATATTTAAATAAGTCCCATTAAATCTTAAATTCCATTTTACACCATAGAGGTCTGACCCCAACAACACTATATTTTATTTTCTTAATACTTTTCCTTGCGCATACTACAGTCAGTATATTTTCCCCCCATAGTAGGGTCACCAACTAGTTGTTCATAACCAAGTTCCATACGTAATGCAATCAACTCATCTAACACACTATAACATTACAGTTACCTTTCTGTTTAATATTTGGAGCATGAAGATCAACAACTATTAAATCATATTTTTTCTCAAACTTAGAAATAATATTTTACCAAACCCACAATTTTCCTGATGACTGAAATCTGGGATTCTATAAAATAAGTCTACTTTAGCAGTCATATTATTAATTACTATATTAACAGCTGTAATCTCAAAATCTACTAATTTACTTGTCACATTAGAGAAAATTTTCATGTTCGCATAAATAAACTATAACCCTTCTTATCAACCCTAACATAATGATGAGCCATACATCCCAGTAAATTCAATGGAGGATTTCTTTCTGAAAAATTAAGTACACATCAATTTAATCTGTTAAAGCTCTAACTTCTAGTTCTCTACATTTATTATTTAAACTTCTAGCATTACACATATAAACTTTTAAGATGTTATCCAGTCCATCTCTCATTTTTTTTCTTACACTCTCTGTTCTCAGTAAAAAATAATTCACGTGCCCCCACAGTATTTTTCCTAAGAAACCTATTACCATTATAATATAAATGTAACTTATCTTTCCAGAAATAACCATTGTGATATTCAATATCTTCCCATAACTACCTCAATATCTGTCTCTAGATAAGTCTTCCTCAAAAAAATTGTAAATGACCTAACAACTTTTTTTACCTTAATCTGAATTTTTGTGAAATAACATCAACAAACAATAATTCAAATTGTTCACTCTTACTTAGTGCAATAATTTCTTTAACTGTATTTATAAATAAAGGTATATTACACCTGCCAACTTCATTTACACCTGCAACAATTATAATCTTACCATACTTTCTTACTTTGCTAAAAAGACTTTTCAGTGCTATCAGTATATCCTCCATCTTACATCCATTAAGACTTGTAACTGTAACCCAGTTTCTATTTGAACATGGTATCATATTTCTTTTACCCCTCTACATATAATCACCAATGATTAATACTTTTTTCTTAGTGAACTTTCATCAGGTGGTTCATTATTGATCATATCTCCAATATTGTTTTCCAGAACCATGCCTCCTAAAGCTCTTAACCTTTTTTTAACCTTTTCCTCATCTATTTCATCAAACTCATCTTGATCTATACCCATTCTAGGTCCTACCATTCTTTGACTTTGTATGCTGTCTTCATCATTATCAGGTCTAAAATTCCCTGCACACTTATCTGCAAAATCTCCTCCATCTGTGATCTTGATTGGACCCCCTGTAGTCTTGGGTAAACATCCAGTATTAGTGTCAGAAATTAACAATGATGATGTTTTTAGCCCCTTACTAAAAAAAATTATATTTTCCTCCATCTAACATTTTATACAAATAAACTTGTTTCCTGATGAAAGACTATTTAAACGATCCACAACATCACCATTTCCATTATTTTCATTTAAATCAGTAAGGGTTGTTTGTATTTCTTTACTTTTAAAAATCTTAACTACAGGAAATAAATGGTAATGTTTTGTTATTAAATCCGCTTGCACGTCTTTATCAATCAATATATTTGGATTAATAATTTTCTCAGTTTTCTTACATTTTGAACAAATGAGATTTTCACAGTGTCAGCCCTCAGTATCAGTACTAAACATGTTGCAAACCTTACATTTTATCAAATAACCTCTATCAAGATGGTCTGGAAGGCAAAACATGATCCATATCTTCCATTATATTCTAACATGTTACAAAAAAAAATTCCTACATTCCACACATTCCACTCCTAACATGCTTAACATTGAAAGATGAGAAAGTAAGTCTTTATGTCTTTGTATCACAGCAGACACGACAGACACATTTGCTCACCTGCAAACACTCATCTTTCCTTTATGTACCTAAAGGAAAATGTATGCACCTACTTTCTCATACCCTCACTTAAGTGTAAAAAAAGACAAAAAAAAAAAAAAGACTTTCCAACAGTAGACCTAGGCCTTAAAAGGAGTCGAATAAAACACACACCTTCCGTTACAAAAGATTCAGTCAATTGAAAATGCTCACACCCTCACTTAAGTGCAAGAAAAAGACTCAGTAGAAAAAAATCTTTCTGACAGTGCACTGGCCCTTAAATGGACTCAAGGAGTACAGACACCTTCCCTTTCAAAAATTTCAGTCAGCTTACAATGCTCACCTCTTCACTTAAGTGTAAGACATAGAAAAAGTATTTTCAACTGTAACAGTAACCTTTGTGAAGAATATAGTGCAGTTATGTGAGAACTCATCATACAGATCTTTGAGTATGGTCAGTGTTGCAGTGTATGCTCCCACCTTCCTTCTCCAATATGATGACCTCTCTTGCAAGCTCCAGTACTGAAGCCTAGTACTTCTTCATGGGATACATAAGGTTGATTACCAGATATTTTGACCATACAAGGTTGTCTCTTCTATGCAGATAATATGACCAGTGTGAGGTTTGCTGGCAAAAATAGAAAAGATAGTACAGTTGGCATCCCCATTTATCTGACGGCAGGCATATGTGCCCATGTAAAGGGTATATCTGCTTGTGCCCTTATATAAGCAGAATTTTAGCAGTCTGGCCAGTCAGGCAGACATCAGCCTGTATCCAATTTCCACAGTACTGTAGCTAAGGTGGGATCATAGAGACAGCTTTTCTGGGTGCAGACTGGCAGGTGACATGATTGGCAGGGCTAAAAAGCATTTGCATTTCTTTCAGCCTCGGTAGTTTTGTTGGGGGGGCACCAATCTGGATTTCACAAAGAGGGCTACATGATCTTGCTATGGCTCTGGATACTCATATACTATGAAATGAAAGGAATCTACCCTACTCAATCATATTCTGTTATGCTGAGTTCTCACATAATTTTACCCTGTGATGAAAGATCTAAAATTACATGTGAAGTTTAGGTTTACTGCTAGGCTGTGATCACTTAATGTTTACTTGTACTAATACTGGTATAGAGAGTCTGTTAGGGTTATTAGTTCTAGGAATGTATTATGTCATGATTAAGGGATGTGTCTAGCAGGGAACTTCAGAAGTTCATGCAGTGAGATGCTGAAACACGTCAGTTGCTTTTTTGAAGTACCAGTTTATTCTTACCTATTCTAAAATGAGAGTTATGTCAGACTACAAATTGTGCAAATGTTTCAAATGTCTTTAGTAGATGCAAGTGAAGTAGATGGCCATTGAAGATCACATTAAACTGCATTTACAAATGTCTCTCTCAGTCATATATTCCCAACAGCCCAATCTGGGCCCAATCTTTTTTATTTGGGAGAGGGGCAATTAAGGTACAATGCAGTTTCTTGGATGCTAATACACTACCACGCCACAAACTTAATCCATCTCAGGAGAGGATATTACTAGTCAGTGAGAACTGAGCAGAACTTAACATTTTTTTTTATCCAGTATTCATGTATGTTCACCCAGTCAAGAATTTCAAAATATTAACTGTTGTAATTTTAAAGTAGTTTCCCCAAATGTTGATGTAGTAAGAATGAATATTTAACTGACATGGACATGAATGCAGAATGGGTAGAATATACCCAAGCATATTAATGTCAAGGAATAAGAACGCAAAGAATTTAGTTCCAGTTTTTGTAGAAGGTGGTACAAAATGGCTATCGGCAAAGAGAGGATGAGAAATAAAGTGATCTCTAAGAGAAATCTAGGAGTGGGTATGTGTTTGGATTCCATGCGGTGCTGCAGGAGGAACTCAACCAAAAATTAGGCCTGTAAGGAAGACTGTGGACTATGAGCACTTCAGCTACTGTAGGGCTTAAGATGAACTACAGCTCGACTTACACTAGTCACAAAGTTAACGCGCTTCTTATGCCATTACAGCAATAGGACCACAAACTAAAATTTATGCTGTAGAGATTACCAGGCAACTGTAGAGTAAAAAAATCACCCAAGAGTGTAACTATTCAAACAAAGCCACTGTACAAAAAGATTGCCAAAGAAAATAACAGGGTTATCCAGCAGTAAGAGGGCAAAAACCTTGCATCTTGTTCCCTACTAATCCACAATCTGCTCATTTTGTATACTGAATTGCTAAAATATGAGTCGTATAAAATTATTACTCCTTTTCCAAGTAGGAATCCAAGCAAAGGTAAAATCAAACAAGTTTTTTATTTTCACAGTAAGATTAAGCGCTTTTGTCCTTACAGATCAAGGACTATATCAGAATGAGTAAAACAAGCCTCAGAAACAGATAAATACTCTTTTCAAAGCAAACATCACTAGCTTATTTGCCACTACCAAGTGCTTTTATTAGTTTACTTGAGCTGAATCTCACTAACACTTCCTCTTAAACAACTACTATTATGAGAATGTAAAACATGACAGTGGTTAAAACTATTCAAGATCATAAGCTTTTTGTTAGCTTCCTACCTAGATGCAAATGGATTCAAAAGGAAAAAGGGACTAATTTACTTAGTTGTATGCATAAAATGTAATAAATTATATGTAGGAAAAACTGAAAGAGCATTAATAAAACCCATTTACGAGCATTGTTACAGCATTAAGAGCAAAAATGTAAATAATGCCCTTTTTGAACATATCTTACTGGATATAACACACACTGAATTTAAATTTGGAAGTCTAGAGTTAGTTGACATTGACCCCAGGGGAGGGGGGGACTGGGAAAGTCAGCTAGAATATAAACAACATTTATGGCAATTTCAACTCAATGCTGTTCCCTCCAAGGTTTGAACGACCATATTAGTATTAAGCCTGTACTGAAATTCCATACAGCTAGGTTATAGAAGGGTTACAAAATGTTTTTTCTCAGTTAACAACAGAATGTTTAACATCTTGTGATTTCTTTTGACTTGACATGTTTTTGTATGCACATACTTTTTTTTTCCTTTTGAATCTGAAAATGTAGCTTTATGGCCAATTCTAGTACTGTTTTTGTATATTATGATATATTCTGTATTGTGCACAGTTCTCTAGAAACTGATTATTTACAGTCAATGCTTTTATATTTACTCCATGAAATGTTTTATGCTGGGAGTTATAAAAAAATCAGTCTAGAATTTTATGACTAGGTTTAAAAAGGCCCTTGTGATCGTTAGCCTAGTAAACATCTATGAACCTATAACCTATGAATTTTATTCTATGGGATCTTGTAAATGGCTTGTAAAGGCATATTAATTATCACAAACTGGCAATATTAAAATGATACTAACTGTAACCATGGCAATCAAAATTTTGAGGCAATTTTCAACACAATGTTGGCAAGAATCCTTGCTATATCTTAAGTAAGTTATATAATTTTCTGGAAAGTGTATTTCACAGTTGGTGTACTAGTGACATGAACTGTATAACAGTTGTACATTTCATGAAGTATATGTTCAGACAAGATATGCTAGCTAAACTGATGTACTGTTTTCTTTTAGCTAAATACTCAGAAATAATATTTAAGAAACTTTGAAATGCCATTTCCATATTTTGGAATAGGGAACAATTCACGTGCAGTTTGTGAATATGTGTGTTATCAAGTTCTAATAAGCTGACTGAAGTTTAAGGGAAATGGAATATCAAGATCTCTTGTAATCAAAATAGTGATTATCGTGGTGCAAGAATTGTGATATTACTGTATCAGAATTCATTTGGCAAAACCATGCTTAACTTTTAATGTGCATTAATACGTGTGACAGAGGAATAGCAAAACTGCTTGCTGGTATTTGACTTCTGCCATTTAGTCTTAATCCACGTGTCTGATCCTTCTTGCGGGTGGGGTATAACCAGAACTGGTCATTCATTTTCAATACTCTGTTTTTTCCAGTTCATAGACAAGGGGGATGTACAATCTGTACTGGTGGAGAAACAACTTAAAGCTGAAATGAATCCAGGATCAGTCACCAATGTGTCACAAGATGGAGGCACCACTCACCTTCTCTCATTCTGCTGTTTAAAGGTCTGGTATGTCATGCCTTTTGGAGAACATTCATTCGATAGTCACCCAACGACATCTGTATTATGCAGTTGACTGGTCTGTGGATACAGACCACTAAATTATTGAAATGAGTGGTGCTGGAGCCCCCAGTGTGCCATGTCTCATTATACGTCACTGATAGCTTGTCCCACCTATCACTTATTTGTTCTGTTACCTTTGGCAAGTAACTGACAGCTAACAGGTAAACTCTACTGCCTGCCACATCAGCTAAAACCATCATTTACTAGTCTGCTCACATGTAATTTTAACAGATCTAATTAACAGCATTGCTGACATAATACTAACCACTGTCAAATATTGTAAGCAAACATTATCTTCTGCTACAGGAGACTGTCAAAATTCACAGCCAATTTATATGTTTGCACAAGTCCTCAAGACTGTCTGTTTGCAGCTGGTGGTGAAGTATAGAGTACTGCAAACCATTTTGTTAAATGAATTTCACAGTGAATTAGTTTGTTCTGGCAAACCATCCCTTGCTAACAGTGGAAATTGGAAAGCACTAGAACAATGGGTCAAATATTAATTCCAAAAAAATATATATATATATATATATATATATATATATATATATATATGTATATATATATATACTTTAGTCTGCTAGCTCTATGACACTCAGAGATAAATTCCTGACAATGCTGCATGTGACCAGAGTTTCATTAACTGCTGAGGTGATATAGGCACAGGCAAGGAGGTGATGACGGTTGTGAGGGAGCTGCTATGGTTAGTTTCCCATCTCAGGAGATGGGCCACATTTGGTCCACTGTAAAAGACTAATGCTTACAGCTTTTCTACAACTGCTTTATATTGCAACAAGGGATGGTGAGCATGGAAGAAAACATGCATCTTTGAGCTGCAGCCAAATATGGCTTTCACAGGAGTTAATGATTACAGATAATGAACTAAATAGCAAACTAACAAAAACAGTACTCATAGTAGGTGTGACGATCCGTCATCCAGGCCAGTAATCATACTCAGCATCAGGGCCTCCCTATAATGGTAAGGCTTCATCATGGCAACATGGTACAATTTGTGCCCCTGCCCTTTGCTAAGCAGGTTCACCATGTAATTAAGATCACTGACCTTCCTTAACACTTAGAAGAGTCCCTCCGAAGTTGTCTGCAGCTTGTTGTGTTTGACAGGAATCAAGACCATCACATGCTGTCCCACAGCATACTCTCTGGCTCAAGCATTCCTGTCATCATACCAGACTTTTTTATGCTGCTGGGCTCCAGTCAGGTTTTCAAGGGCCAAGCCCATGAGCCCCCTGAGCCTTGTCCTGAGGTTTAGGACATATGCCACAACACTCATTGTAGGATTCCCACTCACCCTCCCACTCATCATGAATCAACTCTAAAGGCCCCCTCATCCTATGCCCACACAGAAACTCAAAGGCTGAAAAACCTGTGGACTCCTAGGGTACCTCTCTGTATGCAAAGAGCACCTCTGGCAAATATTTGTCCCACTCTCTCTTAAACTGGTCTGAAAATGTCCATAGCATGTTCTTTAGTGTGGACTTTAACCTCTCTACAAGACCATTAGTCTGGGGGTGGTAGGGTGTTCTTTAGGTGCTTCACCCCACACTGCTTCCACAGACAAGCCAGCAGATCTGACATGAAATTGGCACATCTGTCAGTCAGTATTTCTCTTGGGAAACCTACCCTGCTGAAAATCTCTAACAACGGATTTGCTTCCTTCTCTGGCTCAAGGGAGGACACAGTGACTGCCTCAGGGTATCTAGTAGAATAATCTACTACCACCAGGATATACTTCTTCCCTATGGAACTTAAGAGTACTTAGAGGCCCCATGATATCCATAGCTAGCCTCTGAAATGGCTTCACAATCATAGGCAAAGGCATCAAAGGAGCTTTGACCTTATCTCCTTCCTTGCCTTCCTTTTGGCACTGCACACAGGTCCTGTGGTACCCTATTACATTCCTTGCAATCCCAGGCCAAAAATGTTCTGCATAACACTTCTCTTGGTACACTTTATGCCCATATGATGTGGAAAAGGAATGTCATGAGCTATGCCTAGAAATGCCAGACAGTAGACTCTGGGCACTACCAACTGCTGTATTACCTCACCCTTTAGCCTTCCCTCAGGGGTCCACTCACTATACAGTAACCCTTTACCCCAGTATACAGACTCCCCTTTTCCTTGAGAATCAGATGTCTACTTAGCTGCCTCCTTCAAGCCTTGCAAGGTAGGGTCCAAAAGCTTAGCCTGTTTCAACTGTACCTTTGTGACCCTTCCCAGGTCCCTTTCCAGAGGAAACCTGGCATTTTCTGACAGTGGTGCCTCACTGTCAGCCTGGGTGCTACCACTCACCTCTGTCCTTGCTGTCACCATGTCCATGGGAACATCGATACCTACCAGCAGCTGTGGCTCCCTTTCAGGCTCACTGCTACAGGGTAGCTTCCTTCCTGAAACAGCCACATCACCAGCTCCAGCTTCAAGTGTGTGGTCTGTCTGGGTCTCCCCCAGGCTAGCAGACTCCCATGCCTGTCTCCAAGCCTGACTGCATGTAACTGCATGCACACAAGGTACTGCATTATCAAAATCATTCCCTAACAAGACATCTGCAGGGATATCTTCAAACACACCTACTTGCTTGCTTCCTTTTCCACCCTCCCAGTCAAGGTGAACCCTGGCCAAAGGTATTAGGAATGGGGTCTCACCTAAAGCTTTGACTGGAGTGGACTACCCAAGCATGTACTGCTCCTCTTTAACCACTCCAGGCTTCACAATGTTTATGTCAGAGGCTGGGTCCCTCTTACCATAGGCCTGTCTTCCATCCACTAAGATAGGATACAAACTCTGGTGATAGTTTGGTACTCCTGTTGTCTCCAGACAACTTACCACTTGCATGCTGTTATTCCCACTTGCTGGCTCCCTCACCTTTTGTTCCCCACTTTCCTTCAGTGGACATTTGTATGCTACATGACTCCTCTGGTTACATTTAAAACATCTAACCATTGATCCTGGCCATGTACCTGAACTAGTGTCTTCCCCTGTTAATGGTGGACTCTGTTGGGGTGGTCTAGGCTACCCACTATGGGTTCACTTATATCCATGTGTAGCACTGGGTATCCCCTTCTTGTGCAGTGGTGCCCTGCTTGCTAAACAGAGATCCCCTTTTCTCCCCAGCTCATCTGCAGAGTTACACTCCCTGTCTGCCAACTAGATTCTCATGTCCTCAGGCAAAATGCTAAGGGCTTGTTCCCTCACCAAAAGGTCTGCCAGCCTTTAAAAAGTGGTGACCTGACAACCACTCACCCACCTAAGAAAATAAGTGCTTAACTCAGCAATATAATCACATACACTTTCATCTGCCTTGTGTCTATGCTCTTGAAACTTTTTTCTATAAGCTTTAGGTGTTAAACATTCTAATAAACATTGTTTAATATTATCATCATTTAAACAGTCATCAGTATCAAACAATTTGGAAACAGCAGTTACAGCTTTACCATGGAGTGAGGGGATCAGGAACCGTACCCATAGCCCTTGGCCAGCATTATACTGTTTATATACTCTTTCAAATATATGAATAAAACTATCAAAATTATCAACCTCTGTAAACTGTGGAAGAAATGTACTGACTTTATTGCTTCTGGGGTTCAGTTATTCCCTTCCCATTACCTCCATGACCCTGATGAAGAATCAGCATCTCCCTCTCATGTTGGTGCTGTTTCTCATTTTCTTCAACCTCCAAATGCCACAATCTCTCTGCTGATTCTAATTCCATCTGTTTCTCCTTTTCTTTTGCCTCCAAATGTCAGTCTCTCCACTGATTCTAATTTCAAACTTCCAGTTCATGCCTCTTTAACTCCAGATGGAATTTTAAGTCCTCTGAGGAAAAGGTGAACTGTCCTGTTTCTGAAGGCTGCACATCCCCATCACCAGACTGGTTGTCAGTCCATGCTGCAGCTGCAATTAAGGCTGAAATCCTTTCCCCTTAAGTCAGGTTGGCATGCATCAGTCCTTTGGCTTCACACATCTTGGACAACTGGTTCTTTGTCAGCTTGCCATACTCCTCTGCTGACATAATTGCCTGTTTTCCCTAACTAAACAAAACTAAAAAAATAAATAAACCTGTTGTGAAAATGAAACTCTGTATGTTTACCTTGTGGCTGATGAGAGTACACACACCTTCAGTGACAACTACCCACAGGCTACTAAAGTTTAATTAATATCCCACCTAACTGCCACCAATATGTGACAGTCCCTCCTCCAGGCCAGTAATCAAGGAGCCTCAATCCTCACCACTAACACCAGTTCAGCCACTGGCAGCAAAAATGTATACACACAGTATTTTCAGATGCAGCTCTCTGCACCATGCAGTTTCCCTTAAGAGCACACAGACAGCACTCTTCAGACCTGAGGCTGGACCCTCTAACTATCTCTGGGCCCCAAACAAGACTCCATACTGACCCCTTTAGAGCACTGTGTCCCTGTCCCCAGTAGCTGACACACACTTGGATATTTGATCTACAAACACACACACACACACACACACACACACACACACACACACACACACACACACACACACACACACCCCTGGAAAGGCTGGCACAGATTTACCAGCACTGCCACCATTCAGCTACTCTAAGGATCTTATAAAGGTACCCAATTATACTGAGTAAAATTAATACTAATACAAATGGTAGAGTTTGACCAAAGCAGCAAGGTTTACAGGAGTGGCCACAGTCTCACTAAAATAAGCATAAGTACACTTAAAATGTTAAAAGTATTCTCTAACAGACCAGCCACAATGAAAGGTACAGAAATATTTAATAATACATAAAATAGAAAATATGAGAATACTGAATATTTAGTTCAATCACTGGAGATATAAAAATAATACAGTTGGATAGATTCACACAGATGCAGAAAATCAATACTTGACTAATCTCACTATAATTTCCTGACTGACTAAAGAATTATTGTTCCCTGCTAACTTACTAAAGCAAGTCAAGATGAACTGTGTTGACTTGCTTACTACAGCAAGGCAAGATGAGGTGTGAGGTTGTGTGAGATATTTGTGAGAGATCTTTCCTGTCAAGTTCCAAAAAACAAAGTGCTTCTGTGAGAGTTCCAACATATCTCTCACTAATATTTAAAGAATAATTTCACTACTGGTTATAGAATGTCACATCTGGTCACCTGACTCTGGTACAATACACACCCAGAGCTTTGCTAATATCTCTTGCAGCATCTGAAAGCTATAAAACAATTTCAAAAACGTCCACACCCCCTAAGGACAATACAGTAAGATCCCTAGTCCTAGTTTTCCTAGACATTTTTGCCTCTACCTGTAATCAGACCTGAAAGACAAAATCTTTATGGCCTAAACCAACCCTTAATTTTCAACCTATTTTTTAAAATTAGCTGGACAGAGATTAACCTTTTCCCTTTAGAATTATCTGTTACAACATATATGTTTAATAATTTATAATAATATTGTCTGACATACATGTATATCTCTTTTCTGTCCAGCAGGACCCACTGTTGATGCATTTTTAACACAAGCAACTTTATAAATACATTTTAATACAAGCATCTGTAAAAGTCAGTGTGATAGTCAAATGGCATTAAATTCTTTTCAAAACTCCAGCTAGTTATGCTGGCATATGTTATACATGCACTGCCCTACTCTCTCTGGCACAAATGGCACTACCTCATATCACAGTAGGTCCCAAAACATCTCACTCTCTCCAATAAAAAGGGAATGGATTATAGGCTTTTTCTTAGGGTAATGATTAGGTCATAAAGACACATACCCCTGTCTTAGCCGTGATGACAGCTGAGGGGCTATCACTCTTCTGAGTGGGCCATCACTCCTCTGAAATGGTCATTAAGAGACACCCCTCTCTCAGGCTTGAGGAGAACAAATTAGCTGATGGCCTGTCACTTCTCAGCAATACAATTGAAAGTAAAGCTAGTTGATTAGGTGGCTTTGAGGGAAAAAAAACATAACTGAAGCCATTTCAAGATCACATCCAACGTAATTGAAATGCAGAGTACAGAAAAACACTTTGTAAGTTGCACACTGCATTTGAAACATCAAAAGGTGGACGGGTGCATTTTGTGCTATTTGACATCTAATGCAGCTTTGTGCATGGTCAAGCTGTCAACTGCAAACTACTATAGCTCCAAGCAAAGAATTAATTTCCACTACTCCCTTATGTCAGTAGTATTTGTATCCAACATTATGAAATGTAGTTTAACTAAAAAAGCTCAGACTAGTAATATGGTTCTCACAGACCTACATATCTGTCCTTTTTTTTGGCAGGAAAGGCAGGGTACAGGCAGACAGCTTTATGTCACCCTTTTGCATCTAATCCATGCATGTTTGACTACTTGGTTATTTTAGCACTCTTTACAGGTCAACAGTATGCCTAATAATTTGTAGTATGCCTATATTGGAGGTGCCAGCCCCACCTCTTCAAGATTTTCATTGGCAGTTATGACATTCTAGTAGCACCTCCATGCAGCTTCTCTCCTTTCAGTGTGATCTGAGTGTCCCTTAAAATGAGAAGCCAGTTTTGTTGGGCTAGAAATGATTACTATCTACTCCCCTCTCCTGCTATGCTTTTGAATATTGGCTAAAACATTGTTCTTCCCCATAGTGCCTTTTTAGGCAATACCAAACTGAAAGTACTTCTGACATAGCAAATCACAACCAAGACAATCTAAAGGTGTTATTGTTCAATGCTAATAGTCTAAAAAACCCTAGAAGCTCCCTTCACTTTACAGAATGCTGATGTCTGTGCAGTCACTGACAGATGGTTTAAAGCCACAGGGAGCACACTGACAGTGCAAGGTAATAATTTCTTCCACACATTTAAACCAGCTACTACAAAAACAGGGACTAAAGGTGGAGGTGTCTTGATTTACATCAAAAATAAATATATCTCAAGGGTGGTCAACCTGGACAATGCACTTGAGCTTCTCCACATTCAGAGCACCATAGGCAAAATCCAATACCACTTCATTGCAAACTATAGGTCCCCCTCTATAACCGAGGAAACCCATACTATGTAGTAAACGTATTGGAAATACTCACCACCCAACTCACGATACTTATGGGTAACTTTAATTACCCTACTATTAACTGGGAATTATATGCAACACCAAATATGCAGGCATATAGATTTCTGGATTTTGTAAACACAAACTCCCTGGACCAGATAGTCAATACACCAAGCAGGGGTGCAACCATACTGGATCTGGTCCTCACTAAAATGGGAGAGTACTGCACATCTCCTACTGTAATGACTTCTATGGTAAGGTCTGGCCACAAAATGGTCTTTGAAGTAAAAATAAAACCTGGAACCCCAGCTAACCCTGGAATATTCAGGAACCACTCTAAGGCTAACCTCCTAGTATTGTGTGATAACCTGGCAAAATTTCAAGCCCCCATAAACCCTGAGAACACCGTTGCCTTCACAGAACTGTTCACACAAACAGTATACAAGCATGTTAATAGCTGTGTAAAGGCAAATATACCCACCAAGAGAAGTACAGAACTAACTCAAATAAACAAGCCACCCTAATGAAATCACAAGATCAATAAGCTATATAACAGAAGAGTGAAAATCATGGCAAACATTAGGAGGTGCAGCATCCAGCAGGATAAAGGCACTCACCTCAAACTAAACAAATAACTCAGAGGACAAATAAAGTTTATGAAAGCCAAATTTTAGGTAAATTTAAACTCCCAATTCAAGGACAACTACAAGGCATTCTTTAGCTATGTCCGCAACCTTAAAGGCAATACACAATTATGCACAAAGCTCATTGTAAATGCAGCCACTTATACTGAGCTAGAAGATATAGCTAACCTACTGGCTAATAAATTTACTCCAATTTTACCCCTCTCTGCCTCTTTACCTTCCATCAGGAAATATTATCAAATATAACTTCCCCTGCCATCACTAGGGAACAGGTCCTTACTGTTCTCTCTAAGGCCAAGAACACTGCGTCAGTGGGCCCAGACAGTATTCCAGGATGCGTTCTTAACAGCATGAGACAAGACCTATCAGGACTTCTGGAATTGCTACATTACTGTAGCTTCCAAAGTGGCTCTGTGCCTCATGAATGGAGAACAGCAACAGTCATCCCTCTGCATAAAGGTAGGCCATCTACAGACCCTGGAAACTACAGACCCACCAGTCTCACTAGTGTCATTTGCAAAGCCATGGAAATAATTATCATGGAAATGATCAATAATAACATAGGAAACCTCCAGATCCTGGGCCCAATCCAATTTGATTTCATTAAGGGCAGGTCATGCCTAGTCAACCTGCTGGACTTCTTTGAGAAGTCACCAAAGCAATATATGAGGGCAAAATGTCTCACGCTGCCTACCTTGACATGGCCAAGATACTCAACACAATACCACACTCAGATATTGTTGACAAACTTAAGAAGTTAGGTACAAATCCTTATGGCACCCAGTGGATAGCCAGCTGGCTCACAGATAGGATCCAGGAAGTTAGAATTGGTGAGTCTACCTCTACAAAGAGGCCAGCCACAAGTGGGGTTCCTCAGGGATCAGTCCTAGGACAGCTCTTTTTTGGCATTTACTTTTCTGAAGTCAAGGCCAATGTCAACAGCCTCTGGCTGACTAAATTTGCAGATGATTGCAAATTAGGAGCTGTCATTGAATCGCCCACTGACACAAATGTTCTCCAGGAAGGGCTGATACAGACAAGTAATGGGTTTCAGAGCCATGGACTAAAACTAAATGCCAAGAAATGCGTAATAATATCCTTCAGGAAGTTTTCCACCCCAGTAACTATCATTTTGACAACTCATCCATAAGAGCTGACACAGTAGTCTGTGATTTGGGGACAGAAATAGACAGTAATCTTAGCCTTTGACCATTAACCAGGCATATTCAACAATTGAATGTCCAATCTTCCTTGCAGTCTTGTTCCCAGGTTATAATAAATGGAGGAGGACTGCAGGCTGAGCATTCTGAACTTTTATAGCTTTAAGATCAAGTTTAACTTTGAGATGTCCAGAGGAAACTTTCACAACCCATCTCTTTTTGGAACCAGAATGATCCTGAAATAAATTATCTTTCCTTCCTCCTCCAAATGAAATATTTTTATGGTTGTCTGCATAGTGTAGGAAATACAAGCCTAATGTTACCTGATCTTCTGTGATGAAAGACATCCCCATGACAGAAAGGAATGTCTTGAATTCTCTTCTATAACCTTAACAGATGACATCCAAGAGCCATTTGTCTGAGGCAATCCTCATCCAGTTTTCCCTGAAGAGTGTCAGTCGATGTCCCAAAAGTTGTGGGGGGTGGTAGATAATATGGGGAAGGGAAGGATGGAGTGGCTGGTATTTTCAGCAGTCACAATTGCAGATGTGTATATTTTCTTCTCCAAACCTATCTAACACCCTATTCTCCCTATCTTTTGGAACAGTGGTAGTGTCTGGAGTTAATTTACACTCCTATCAATATCCAGGGAAACTGCAACCTGCTCTGCCATCATATTCTTGCATAAGCACCAGGAAGTCTTTTGGGATTTATAGATTCTATGTGGTTTCTTGAAGACCAGAGGTTGTGAATACAGTTCAAACAATACCATCATAAAGGCCTTAAACATTGATGGTAGAGCAGTAACTTTAGGTGCATCCAGGTATAGCAGATTTAAACACCTCTTTGTGTCAGATATCTCACCTCACTGGACATTCATTTATAGTGTTTCCTCATAAGATTAAGTGTCTCCATAAGTGAAACGTCCTTGACAGGTAGACTAACAAAATAGTCTGCTTGTCATCAGAGTAGAATGCAAAAGAAAGGATGTCGGGAAATTATATACCAAGTCTTTCTTGTCTTCTGAGGAAGAAGTTTCTGGTTTCATATTCTGTGTGCTCAAACTGGAGGGCTGGGTGGAGGCCAGTTATAAGTTTAACCACATGTGAAAGGATGTTTGGCCAGTTAAGTTTTGCATGGCAAAACCCTGCTAGGAAAGGAAGAATTCAGGCAATGGAGTCATCGAGGCCTGTAAGACATGGAACTTGATCAGCATGTATCTTTAAATCTGAATTTCAAGGAAAGGGAATGGAGGTGATCTGCCAATCCTGCCCTTTGTGACTTCTTGGAAAAGTGACTGCAATCTGCAGTCCTCTTCCTGAGACAGCTGGCATGTACAATTTTCTTTTTTACCATTTGAAGCTACTATTTTATTTTAAAAGGGAAAGTGCTCTTATTTTTTTATATTTTATTATACAATTGCCATTTTAATTTTAGCCTTCTTACTCAGTTTAGTTTAATTTGGACAATTTCAATTAAATGAAGAGTAACACAACTCAAACTACTAAGCCCATCCATCCAGCCACAACCCCTTTTTCCCATTTTGCACACAGGGTTGGGGTCTCACTTCAACTGTGATAATCATCTAGAGCCAAACTTTACACCACCAGGTGGCTAACCCTGCCACTGTAGTTCCTCCATAGCCGACATTCACACTCACACCTATGGCCAATTTAAAGTGTCCAGTCCACCTACTGCATTTTTATAGAATGTGGGAGGAAACAGTAGTGCCCAGAGGAAACCCATGCAAACACATGGAGGGCATGCAGACTTGCACAGACGGCTCCCCAGTCAAGAAATGAACTGGGGAATCTCTTGCTGTGAGGTAACAATGCTATCAGCTGTGCCACTGTACCACCTTCAACTCAAACTACTAAGAAACTAAGTAAACTATAAGCTACAGACACCTAAATTGCACATTTTCTTATACACAATTTATTGTAAAGTATGGAACATTTATAGGCACTTTTCCATATAACCCTTAAACCCTTCACAGTGCAATAGACTAAAGATGCACTTCAGTCAGGATTACTAAGTAAATGTTCACTTTTTTTTATTAAGGAAAAATGTTGCCAGTGATAACGCATTGCAGATACTGGCACCATTTCCAAATTCTCAGGAATATAGCAATCTCAAGGGTATAGTCAGGGCTTCCAGGATGTAGGTATAGCTTTTCACCTTCTTCAGTACTTAAAAAAATTGAAATGGCAGGCATAAGCAAAAATTTATTTATTTCTAAGTTAATACTAAGCTGTTGATCCTATAGAGAGTGGCGGCTTAAAAATACTTTGCATAAGAATTAAGCACACATGCTCTGATTAGTGTATATATAAATATATAGATAGATGGATAGATATACTCAGTCTGAAGTAAGTTAAAAGTTCTGAACACATTCCATTCTGAACAATGTTGTACAAAGATTAATAGATTGTTAATAGTGCAAAGCAAAATACTATACATTGTCAAGTTATTTAAATGTGTGAATATGAAAACTAAATGCATTTTAAAATGTATTTGACTTAAATCCCCACCAAGTATTCTCCCTGCCCTCTGACCTTGGTCACATCACAAATGTGTTACCCAAAAGCATGGGGCAGGTGCACAATTCTGCCAAAAGGGTTAGGCCACCCAATATTGAAAAAGCTGATAAAGACTCAACATTTATGTTAGAAAATTGACCCTTAGATCGGTGTCACAGGATATCAATATAATCAGTCCAGAAAGCTACTGTTAACAAAACAAAAGACAGTTGTAAACATTGAACATCCTTGGAAGCTCATATGCAGGCATTGTAAGATAAATAATATCTTTGCTGATTGAAGAAAGTAGCACAACTATAAAGGACAAAACATAACTGTCAGTTCAGCTATGCAGCTAACAGTTAACTGTTGCAAAGCCTGATACTTCTCTACCACTTTCAGTAAGAGTGTTTGAGCATTTTAATGTTCATCCCAAAGCTGCCAGACAAGTGTTTTATTTTGATCTTTGCATCAAAGTATAATTCACCATTTAAGCTTAATAACATTTAACCAGTCAAACAAGCAGAAACCCTTTCCACTTACTCAGAGTATATTGATAAGTTTGTTTGTGTCTTTCGGCTTTTCCCGGTTAAGGGTCGCCACAGCAGAACTCTGGTCCGCTAATGATTGGTAGTGGATTTTTATGTACCGGGTTACCAGCCCTGATGCACAACCTTCAACGTATGCCTCCACACACAAGACGCTCTAGCTGAGAATCGAATGGGACAATGTCTTGCTATGAGGCGACAACGCTACCGCAGCACCACCACCACCTGATAAGTAATCATTTTTAATCTCTGGTGCCAGTTAAGGAGTAGTTAAAGAGCAGTGCTCACATATGCTGAATGATAAACTTCCACAAACCATAGTAATAACAATGGCACTTGCTGTTAATGCCATTCAATAATTGTGACATGAAGAAAGTTTAGTCAAACTACATGACTTCATGGAAAATCATGAATCCTGTTTGGTTATGAGCAACATGTGTAATTTTTCAAGAAAAGGACAAAATGATTTCCCCCAATCTAAAGTTCATTGATTTGCCCACATTGCACATGTTTACTATTCCATTTCATACCAGCCTTGTTGTCCATGCAGCTATCCGTTTCCTTTAGAACTTGTATTTCCCTAATCTACCTCTCCCTTATTTTCTCTCTCCACACCTCAACAGTTAACTCCAGTGCTTCCTAACTTTGTCAATAAATAGTTAATTAAAAGCACATACTGTTTAAATCCTGGCACAACACTCGTACCTTCCTGCTACTAATTTTTCCTAAATTACCCTCTTGCTCTACCTTTTTTTGTGGTTTCCCTGAGCATCTCATATTGCTTGTTTTGAACCCATGCCATCAGATAAATAAACCTCTCTTGATAGCCTGTATTCAGTCTGTTGTTCACTCATTTGTCCTGTCCTATTCTTGGCAAAGCTTCATCCTTCCTTACATCTACTTTGAATTACTATTTAATCCCATCTTATATCTATCCATCTGATGGTCCTGACTCCTGCCATAATTGAAATTTACATCTTTAAAATCACTTTCCAGACAGTATATTCAACAGTTTGAATATAATTTGCACTGAAAAAGTGCATTGATGAGGAGTTACTATTGGAGAGTGCATGTAGGAGTACTGGAGGGTGCATGTAGGGGTATTTGCGTACATTTTTATTATTTTTACAGTGTTGAATGTAGTGTTTCTGAAGCAGTACAAAACACTTTAGTTTTGCCTAATGCATGGTTGATCAGTAAGCATGGGACCATTCCATTTACTAAAGACCACGATTCTGCTAACCAAAAGTCAAAGTATGACCACAATGCAGTAACAAGAACATCTTCAAAAGATCTTGATCACAACCAATGTATATGTACCAACATCACTTGTAATGCATTACTAGTGTCATTTCATTGCAAGGCTTCCTGCACAAAGACTGTTTTTAATTGTATCCATTTATTACCTGGGTAAATACACTAGATATAAGTGGCTTTTCTTGTACCACATGGGGGGACTGTCTACTTTTAGATGTCTGCTCAGAGTCACACAGTAGTCTGATGGAGACAGAGGGAACCACTTTAAAAGCAGAAGTTCCATATTATTCAATTTCAAGACAGTTAACTGGGAACTCACACCCAAAACACAGGGAAGAAAAAAAAATGTCTGCTTGCCCAACATCCCGCATCATCAGTTTTGTATTCACTAATGTGACTGACCTGCCTGCCATGGTCGCAGCCAAAATAGAAAATGAGGGAACCCATCCTCCCCCACACCCAAGTATTTGTCATGTGATAAAGTAACCTTGTCATTTTTCCAGATCAGAAACCACAGCCATTCTACTGTAAATATAAGTAGTTGCATTTACAGAGGTCTACTAACTCATCTTCATTGCCCAATGCCAAGTCACATTCAAGTATGGATGTGCGATGTGGCAAGCATTGCCATAGTTCATGAGGAGGGTCTGTAATGACTGACCGTTCATTTACCTCTCTACTGAGTTGAACCTCATTGTAAAATCTAAAATTCCTCATCTTAGCTGTTCAGCAAACTGACCCACAGACCTGCAACAGCTTAAGCACAGTACCTCAGATGTAGTAGTTCTTTCAGCTGTAGGGAATTCTCAGCCCTGAATAGGAATATTTAGCACTTGTTCACTAGTATGTGTGTGACTTAAGCAAAGCCTCATCCTGAGCTCAACGTTGACCCTAAACTTGCAATGCCACTTCAGAGCACTCCCCTAACAACCATCATCTCTCTATGTGAACAATTATTCAATATTGCTGTCTGCATTTATTCCCTTCTGTTTGAATAACTGTTACTGTAACAAGATAACATAACTGAGCTGCCACCAGATCATTTCATCTCAGAAATTACCTCATTTGTAAGATACTGGCATAATTTGTTAGCCAGATGCCAAAGAAAGCATAACTGTACAAACATTTGTACTTACCGGTCCTTTACAAAATTCATGCCGGAGGAGGTCCTTTACTTCTTGTTTGTTAAGCTTATCTTTACTTCCCTCCTTGGCTGCATAGCTTTCAAATACCTTCTTAATGTTCTGAATATTCCGAAGCAGGAAAGTAGACTCCCTGTTTCACCAACATACAAAAAAGAAGTTACAGGCAGAACTGAAAGTTTTCATTCAAGATACATTGTTTCAATAATTAGTCCCCACCTTACATACAGAAAACGTTTAAACAAATATGGATAATTTAAGCGAAGGGTTTTGATGTTAACTGCTGCCTTAAGAGCTGCCTTACAGTAAAACAATTACCACAGCATTAAACACAGCAAGGAATGTTTTTCTGAAACGTTTTTAAATCACTGTAGTGCAGATGGCTTTGTATCATACAAATCCAGCTGTAATAACATTTTATTGTGTCAGGCTGAGCCAAATGCTTTTTCTAGGTCAAACAACATAACATCAGTAACTACACCCTGTCCATTGCTTTAAGGAATACATTTGTGAGGGTAAGAGTACTGTATCTATGCCCTTTCCTAAAACCATGTTTGTGGGGTCTAATGTGAGCTTAAATTGATTGCTTACAACCTTTTGCAGTAGCTTGGCCAGTGTAGAAATCAGTTAGGTCTTTAGAAGGAGATGTTCATTGTATCACTTCTCTTTTATGATGGAATACTGATTGCAGTATTTCACAGCTCTGGGAAGGTGCCTCTTTGCAGTGAGAATTTTATGAGAGAGGTCCATTCAGTCCAAGGAGCAGAGCTACCCTTGATATGTTTATTTCTTCAAGGACAATATTTCTTGCAGTGGAAGCAAAGTATCATGAAAATGTTTAAGGGTGGTATTGTAGTCATACCGGTTAGTTGCAAATGATCACTCTGCTCGCTAGTGTTTTCTCAGTTGTGTTAACTGTTCTTGTTTTATGGTGTTCTAAGGGAAGCAGCTATATTTTTAGCTTTTAGAGATTTGTACAGAAAGGTATTGAAAGCACAGTGATTTTTTCAAATTAGAACCTTCAACACTAATCCTAATACAACTTTCACTAGTTTATGTAAATCCAATCAGCATACAATCTCCTCTGACAAGATTAGGTTTTCTTATAGGTTTATAGGTTAGTACTAGGCTAACTGCCCTTGTGAGCCAGTATAAGCCTAGCCAATTACCCCATGTGAGAATCAAACCCTGACCCTTGTGTTTGTAAGGTAAACACCTTAACCATTATGACACCCTCCCACCTGTCTGTCTGGTTCTTCATGTGGTTCTGTCTGGAACCACACCCTAGACAACTATTTGGAGATCTATGGAAAGAATGTCAGAAACCCTCTCTCGAGGTAAAACACCCCAAGTATGGACATCTGCAGAGCAGTCTATGCAAGTCAAGAGTTGTACTAGTGACAAAAGTATATGCCACAATTCACACTGAACTCAAGTGACTGGAAGGTACAAACACAAAATTCCACTATGAATGGGACTGTTTCTGTTTATATCCACTAGAAATTAGTCATTTAAGTATGGGAGCAACTCTTGTCCTTCACAGTCACATGGCTGCCGCTACCACTGTGACACGTTTGGTGAATACCACCCCAAAGCTGAAGTGTGACTGATGGGAAGAATTCTGACTTAGCAGGGAGTGGTCGCTAAAAACAAGCAACAACCTTTCAGAACACCTTCCATTTCTGCAGATAAAAGTTTCCAGAAGGTCCCAAGAGCATATTCAGTCTCCTCTGGATAACAGAGGGGAACAGAAAAACAGGTAACCATAATGACAGACTACTGTGGGACGAGTGTTTAGATTGCAGATATCTAGAACAGGCAATAGTCTCAAGGTCTTCTGTGGAGCTAAAAAAAAATCTGGGAGAATGCAAGATTCCCTGCAGGGACTTACTGGATAGATAGCTTCTGTTTTAAAGAAGTATCTGCATCTTGCTCCTTGTGCCTCTTAAGAAATGAGTTGGAACATCTAGCAAGAAAAGTGAACAGAAGGGAAAAGAATTGTAAAAAAAATAGCCTTTTTGCATATCCTCCCCGTTCCAGGTATCGGCACTTACTGTGCACATCTTCTAGATATGGAGGAATCTATACACAATATATTAATGAAGAAATTTCATGAAATAAAGTATCTGTGACAAATAACTTGGTTGTTGTTTGTCTTTTCGGCTTTTCCTGGTAGGGGTCACCACAGCGGAACTCCGGTCCGCTAATGATTGGCAGTCGATTTTTATGGTGCCGAGTTGCCAGCCCAATGCCCAACCTTCAGCGAAGGCACACCTATTCACGCATGTCTTTTGGATTGGTGCCTTTCAGAAATAATACAAAAGGAATGAATGCCTGCATTCACAACTTGACAAAGTCATGGGCTCCCTTTCTTGTGGGCAGACAGCTGGGGAATATAGAGTACAGCTATAGCTGACAAAATGACAAATTACATTTCTGCTTAAACCAACCAAATCATGGGGGGGTGTATCCAGTACTATTTTACTGGAAACCAGGTTCATGGTAATAGGGTATTTACAACTGTCATGGACTAAATCACGATAGATATCCACTACAGGTACAACCACTTTAGCTTTAATCTTCTCTCGCAAAAGGGAATGGAGTCTATGGGCCACACTATCTTTGCATTAGTTTTTAGCATTTTCACAAATTCAGGGTTGTTGGGGGGGACACTACATCCTCCTAATCTTCCGTTCCTTCAGAAATCTCATTAAAGTTATTCAAAGTGCTTAGTCATGGAAGTACCTGCCCTTCATCTTTTACATACTGGGGGTCTCAGAAGAGTCAAATATAGATGCTCCTTTTATGAAGAAAATATATAGCTGGTTCTCTGACTCCTCAGAGTTAGTAACAGAATAATATTACAAGTAACATCTCTGACCAGAAAACCCTACACTTTAGACTTGGTAGAATTATCTGAATGTCAAGTTACTGCACTACTAACAATACAACACCATCTCATAAAAGTTGTATTGTACTGCTGTAGTACAGTCTCAGCATATGTATTCAATGTATCTGCCTAATCACACATGAAGGAAATTCCAGAATGTGAGGTCACGGAGTAGGCATAGGTGTTCAAGCTATTGTAAATGGTCCAGCAGGTTTGTATATGTTGACTTATAACAAGCTATGTATTTCAGTTACAGCACTATTATATGCAGTTTCAAGTACTATATCATGCCATTGTATCTATTTTATTTATTTACATTTCTGTACAGTGTCTTACTTTATTGCTGCAGGTAACTTGTAGCATATATTTCTCCCTCTGCTTTCTTTACCTGATTGAATTTATGTATTGCTTTACATGCTTCAATAGATTGTAGGCCAAGTTAAACTATAAAACAGTTTCTCTTGAAATAAAACTGAAACCCAGACTATTTGGATATCGCTTCATGTTATAATCCACTTCTCCACCTGTTTCACCAAGGAGAAGTTTGTGCCAAACTGTTTGGCTTGTCATTTTATAATAGTCTGGGTCGACAATCTTGATTTCTCAGAATAACTTATATATACAGTAACTACATTATTGGACATATCATTCTTCCTTCAGGGGACTCATGTTAAGACTGTTGGATCTATAGGAATACAATTAATCACATTTTTGAACATAAAGTGTGCATTATGTTTTTTGGAAGAGATTTGTATGATTATTTGAACATGAAAAGTTATGTTTTCTACGTCATGTGATGTGATGCTCTTATGGGAACCATCGCTTTTGCTCTTTTTGTTACTAAACACCTATATGGTAACAGTTTTTTGGATTGTGCTTTGGTCTGATTTAATTTTCGCCATTGATAACAATTTAATTTACTAGGATTTATGTTGACTTATTTTCTATACATGAATGGTGGACTCCTTCAACTGTATATATTTTATATACAATGGTTGGGGTGAAATTTTTATAATCACATGGTAGAATGATAATATGTTACCATCATTTTTTCACTACCATGTATAACTCTATTGTGGGGTCAAACCAGAACATATTATATTGGGCCCTTGTTACTTTTTATTGAATATTATCAGGATTGTGTACCAACTTTTGATTAACATAAGCTCCTATTTAGACGGTGTAGGCATTTTCAGACCACACTGACAACAACATTGTTTTGGATTTGATTCTATATATGTCATTTTATATTTAAGTGCCATAGATTTTGAAAATCACTGTTTTTTTCTTTATGACAAACAGAACTAAGAATGTTTCTGCTTACACCTGTGTGACAATATGCAATAAGCACCATTACACCATTATCAACCAAATATACAAGAATAATATTGGTATTATGCACTAACATATGTTAAACAACAGCACCTATTTGGACAGTACTGCTATATATATATATATATATATATATATATATATTTTTTTTTTTTATGAAGATCACATAGATAATCATATGTTTTGATTATCATTAGATATAGGTTGTTCAATATTTCAGTGCTACAACTATAAGGAAGCTTACTATCTCTTCTTTATGTTCAGATCAGTCTTGGTCTGAATAATACTATATATAGATGCAGTTTAATTTATGTTTACATCTTTGTGCATATATGCATCATTTATTACCACACAAACATTAACCAATTAAGGCATAACTTCTTGAAGCAGTATAATATTTGGCCAGGGTTTACAATATCATCCTGATGGAGACACTCCAAACAACAATAGCATCTTAATTGTTGAGGACTGTATATTATAGATTATTCTGATGTTGTATATTTAGGAAAAACTATCTATAGACAAGGCACACTTGTCTTACACATTTTGAGATTCTTATATTTTTTATCTCATGAATCTCTGGAGTTAGTATAATTATATAAGTCTGCTTTTGAAACCATATATATGTTTCAATTGCTTGTACTGAGAGTGTTTTTCCTGACTTTTTGAGTATTATATCTCATTAACACCTATCAGAACTTTTTGGTACCCTTGAGTGAATCTATATCATACT
The DNA here is from genome assembly GCF_019279795.1 of Protopterus annectens. Lineage (NCBI taxonomy): Eukaryota > Metazoa > Chordata > Ceratodontiformes > Protopteridae > Protopterus > Protopterus annectens. The sequence goes on from NC_056741.1 coordinate 698,954,385, forward strand.
CTGTATATTTTTTATATTTTGTCAAGTCTTACAAATAGTGATTTGGTGATTTGTTCAGACATCTCTTTCCTTCCTGTGATTTGAACTGTTCGTCATACCTAGCTAAATCTTTAACTCAACAACTTATAGTCATGGACCTTGGGAAACTATTATCCAGCCTTTGTGCTGATAAGGATGACCTTAAGGTATTCGGTATTGGTACTAGTTCAATTTAATCTAAACAAATTAAGACTTTAAGAACCAACATTTGGCACCACAAGCTGTCATATCAAGCTCAAAATATTTCACCAAGAGGATTGAGATCAAGGATGACATATTAATCAGGGATTGGCAAGTAGCACAGCAAGAAGCCGCTATGGCACTAGTCAATGTACTGGCTTCCTTTTATGAAAGGACAGTTCATGCTAATACCCTGGATGTTGAAAAAAACATGTAACAATTTAAAACAATTTGAAAATCATTCACAATGCCAGAGTTGTCTGAACAAACTATCCAAGGAATTAACCACATTGGAGAATAATCTTAAATCCAAAAACTACATAAGTTTGCTAGGGATAAAGAAGATTACAGCAGGGGTAGACAATTTGAATCCGTGAGATTCGCCCAAGGGACCAAAAGACTGAGATCAATTCTCAAAAAATCAGGATCTTCTAGTAACACTCTTGGTGAGGAGTCCTCCACAACAGATAATGAATCAACCAGCACTGGTGAATCACCATACAACAAAAGAGGTAGAAGCATGGTTTGCCCTTGCATCGGGTCAAAAGTCTAGAGGAACTCTTCCAGTCAGTAGTGAAATAGTTCAATCTGATAAAAATGTGTTAAATATCTCAAAATACACTTTGTCATCTGATGAATATTCCATATTGAATAAAGGTCTGGGTTTTATTCCTGGTTTCTTTATTGTTCACATGTTTCTGACATATTAGAGTTTTGTAGAAAAATTAATCTTAACCTATTTTTCAAACAACAGGACAACTCCAATCTCTCTCAAAGATCTACAGACTTTAGATTTCACAAATCCACTTTCAATCCCCCTATGGATAAACATGTTGCAGTGTTTCAACAGGCGGTCATGAAAGATTTACATTTCCATTCCAACAGATCTGACAATATAAGAAATAATATATCCTATAAGGAACAACTTGCTCTGACCAGACTTAAAACAACAAAATGGACAATTGTCCAACCATCATCATTACATGAAAATGAGCACAGATCCTACACCCTCTTTTCAACAAGAAATTGGTGATTTTCTACAGGAAGCAGTTGATGCTGGCATTATTTCTGACAAAACAAAAACACATCTCACGGTCAAGGATCCTGCCAAACAATACCTTTATTTGCTGCCCAAAATTCACAAATCTATCAACAAACCACCGGGCAGACCAATTGTATCTGGCATTGGATCTATGTTTCTGACTGAAAAACTGAAACCATTATTATCATGCATTAGAGCCAGAATTCAAGATACAACGGAATTCTTACAAATTGTTTCGGAATCACAACTTGAACCCGGTTGGCTATTATGCACTTTGGATGTTAAATCATTGTATACTAGCATTCCACACAATGAACACACTACTTGTATGCATGGCTGAACATGTTCTGACAAAAATGTATTTTATTTCCAACAAGATTGTTACTGGCAGATACAAGCACCTATTTATGCAGACTTATAGATGGGGTATATTGAAGAGCATATCATCTATGACGAATTGCATAATGTGTATCTACCGGAAATTGACATCTGGAGGAGATACTTGGATGACTGTTGGCTTGTATGGAAATGAGGTCCCGACTATCTTCAAGAATTTATGGAACACCTTAATGGAAATATGTGGGGGACTGAATTCACTGTGGAATATGATCTGAATGATATTCATTTTCTAGATGTTCACTTACAACGACAACCTGATCATACACTTAAAACATCTGTACATCGTAAATTTCCACAATATAATACCCTACTACATGCCAACAGTCTCCATCCGAAACACATCATTAAGAATATTCCAAAATCTCAGTTTCTGAGAATTAAAAGAATATGCTCATCGGAACAGGATCTGAATATACATCACGAGGATTTAACCAATAGATTTTTGGCCAGAGGATATCATTGGGATACTATCAGTTCTGCTGTACAATGGAGGGATTCATTGCTAGTTTACAAGAAAAAAGCCAGATCCAATAATTCAGACACATGTAGATTCATCACCACATATGGAAGAAATAGTCACAATCTTATTAATATCATCAATACACATTGGAACATACTTAAATCTCACCCTCTTTTGGAGGGATATTTAGGAGACCGTTGTTATTTTTCTTATAGGAAGGGCAAAACACTAGGTTCCCATTTTTCTTACTACAAAAGGAGTATCGTGGATGACAACTCTTGTACGCAGAGAACATTAACAGGGGACAAATTAGTGGGTACATATCCCTGTGGCCACTGCAGTTTTTGTGGTTATATATTCAAAACTAAAAGCTTCACAAGCAAAAATACTGGTCAGTTACATGATATTAAAATCTTTGGGAATTGCAGTTCTGACTGGATTATTTATCTAGCTAAGGCATTCTATGTAGGTCAAACATCCAGACAAAACATTTGGGAGATATCAGGAATTGTAGACCAACAGTATTATTGATAACATCATTGGAAATAGGGCATTCAAAACAGGATGGCATGACATTCTCAACAAAAAAGAGAAAAGATGGATAGTCAAACTTAGTGGGCTTTTCCCACCAGGGCTTAATGACAAAATGTGATTTTTCAAAAATGCTTATTCATTATATTTACTTTTCTCAGTCACTCTCACTTGAAACTGATATATGCTTACAGTGTCACCCAATATTAATTATTGACATGATTATAGTAAACTATGTATAATTGTGCTAACCATTTTCATTTTATACAGCACATATCCCCTTCACAACATCAAGGTAATATTTTATTTTATTTTTTCTACCAACTGATATCAATTATAGTTTGGTACAGCCTCAGATGGACAACAATTTTTGTATACTTTATTTGTATGCTGCATATACAATTATTTTTATTTTGTAATATAATTAATGATTTTTTCTTCCTTGACAGGAAGTGATGTCATTGCTTTCTTATAGGGTATATAAGGAGCAGTTCTTATTTTGTCTTTGCAACTACTGATGAAAGCTTAAACAGCTGAAACCGGTCTAGTTTTTGTGCAATAAATTCTATGCATTGGAACCATTCGAGGTGCTGGCTTTATTTTTTAGTATTGGTCAAACAAGCTTGGTTGCCGAGCACCAGTCATACTTGCTAGCTTGCTCCCTAACTGGTTTCACATCTCCCCATATCTGCTAATCTCTGCAGAGTATGCAGAATCGTACACCACTGAATTGTTTTAGGATGTTAACAATGTTAGCAACTGCATAGAAGCAGCTATACCCTGTAAGAACAAGCATAGGGCTAACCACAAAAACAAACAACCATGGTGGAACCACTACTTTAGCAGGCTTTAAAGCTGGATGTTTTAGTTTGGAGAATTAATGTGGAGATCATTAAAATGAAAGCGGAGAGCGGTATGACTATATAATGGAACATATATCAAACATAAATACAGTGGATAAGGTTAACAAATGGCAAGAAGGACAGCATTTTTATTGAGATTGATGTTAAAGTACCAGGTAAAGCTTTAATGAATTACGAAAGTTAAGGATGAGAGACTGTGTTTAAAATGTCAATGTGTCAAAACAATGGAACATGTTTTTTAGAGTATCCCAGAGTGAAAAAATGATGGGGGAGTTTAGTTAAAAAGGAAAATTTTAGAAATATAAAAGACATAAAATGGAAAATATTTTGTATTGGAGTTATTCATGTTATAAAATAAAAAGATGAAGAAAAGAAACATAAAACGTGCATAGCAATTGTATATATAATCTGGAATACAAGAAAAAAAGGCATTCTGTTTAACAAAAAAATGGTCTGTAGCTGATATTATGGAAAGAATTAAGTCATGACTGTGGCAGAGAGTAGGTGGGGATTGAGAGAATATAAATTGTAAAACATTGCATACATTTAAATATACTTTCTTAATTGATTTTATTGTTTGTTTAAGTTTTTATGGCTTTCTTGATGCTTTTCTAAGGGGAAATTAAAAAATATGTGGTTTAATATGCATATTAGAAGTTGCATTCTATGACTGAATAATTAAGTACCCCTACTATTTTCGATAAATGCTGATGGGGATATTTTACATCCATCCGAGCTACCACCAGCTTAGGTAAATGAAGCTTCAGTTTGAAGTCTCATCCAAAGGAAAGCACACTCGGGACTGCAGCACCCTTTATACCGCACTGCATAATCAGAATCAGAAAAGTTAATCCAACTTCCTAGTGTGGGAATACAGCCCAAAGCATCTGATTCAAAAGACAAGTGAGCTACATGTTGAGCTGTCAAGTGATGTCAACTTCTTCACCAAGTATGACATTCAGCAACACACTCAGCACAGTTATAGCAGGTACTACATAAATGGGAATGTGTCATTAGATTGACATCGATCCCTGTAAAGGTAAATAGTGTGAGTAAAATTTGCCAAAACTACTTTGACAGTAGTGGAGTTTGTATCTTTCTCCGTTGTTGTGTGACCACAGAGTTGGTATATATATGTTTAGGAGTGTGGAGATGCTGGATCCCACATGAAGTGGCGGCTGCAGGCAGACTTGCACTCTAGCAAAAATAGACTTTCTTTGAGATTTGCTTAAAGTAGCTTCAGTAAAATTTGTTCACAGCTTTTGTCTTCACTGGGACCAAAGGTGATTTGTAGATATATAATTCCATAAAAATAAAAAAAATAATGTCAACAATCTAAACTATGAAATTATGATGAGCAGCAGAAAGAATTAGACTACGATACTGGTGGTCCCCCTAGAAAAAGCAAAGTGGCTTTTAACACAATGTCAGTGTCATTGAGGGCAATTATTTAACATTTGTTAACCAGGTAAATGGGCTTGTCCAGAAAAACATTTCAGTCACAACCTAGGTTAAAAGGCATTTACATGAATATGATACAGGTATTTATATATTAATGAATGATTACAGTATTTTTGTGTACAAGTAAATATAAACATAAATAGCACACAGTTCAATAAACTGAAAATACATTTAAGAGTGGGACACAGCACAGGTCATATTCCAAGTATCTCCCAAACATCTTCCTGTAAGTTTTACTAAAAACTTTCTGTTGAGTTAAATCAATGAAATGCCCCCATCTGGGCCAAATGTCCAAAGTTCCATTCTCTCAGCAGAATTTTATTGGAGATTAAAAGACAGAAGTCACATTAGCAGGAAAATTCCTATAAAGTACTACTAGTAAAAATGTGCTCTGTCAGGTGGATAGGTCTACTGCATACATAGCATATCACTGACACTTGTCAGATTAGCAAGCATTGCTGCAGCTTTTATCATAGGCAATTATCTACCACATAAGAGATATCACTACCCTTTTCTGAAGACATAGTTCCTGTGATATACACCTCAACTCTGCAAAATTAGACAGCTGGTAGTTACTTGCTTGTCCAGTACAGAATATAACTGGAATGGCATTTTGCACAGTCATATATAAACAGCTATCATCTTTGAATTGACTGCAAAAATACAATTAATAGAAGGCTGCTTCAAGGAATGTATTCCATGATATTCAGTCTTTACCTTGGAGATTCATAACCAAGGACAAATTTCTATGAAGTATATAATCTTATAGAGAAGGGTTGTCATTTAAAAAAAAAGTGACCACTATTAACTGCAACTTCAAAGAACAAATGAAAACATTCTTACTAGCAGAGATGATTTTTATTAATTATACTTCAGCTGGGATATTTAATTTATCCATATGTAGGTGGAATGCTGCTAGGTTAGAAAGCATAGCAATTTGAAGACAGAATATAGTACTTCACTGAAGGCAGGTAAGGTGCTGTCCTGTGAATTTTTGTCACCAGAGTCTGGCAGTTTAGTGATTATTATTGAAAAGACTAATAGCAGGTGCACAAGTTATCCATGTTACATGCCCTGAATCAAATAACAGCTACATTTTAGTTGGAGTGCATTTGTATGCAAATGCTTTTGGTTATGCAAAACGTTCAAAGGATTATTGATTCTGAAACATGTCGGTTTAAATATGTAAATGTTTGTGACTTCAATGCCCTAAGGAAAAGTACTTTAGCAAAATACATGTATTATGTTTATACATGTATATAGTCATGTATTTTATATTACACTACAAATTAATTAAATCACTTACCAGGACTCAGAAGGGGGAAAGAAAAACATCACTAGCCGTACACCAAGAATTAAAAATGGAATCATAAAGGACCTCTAAAGTTTGCAATGACTGTGACCATGGACACAATAGTAACAAGAACATTGTTAATAAACATGGGAGAGCTGACACCCCATTATTGTCACCACTTTAATAAACTTCAAATTAAGCTGTTCGAGTGTTTGAAATGTCTCCAAGATGATGGATGAGGACATTTTTGCAAGTAAAACTATCATTTCCCATAGAACTAGGTGAAGGGAGGCAGGCAAAGTTGGATAATGAAGCTCGAGCAGAAAATGTTAGGATAAAAAGTGACCGATTAGCTGCTCAGGTGTTACTCTGCAGTTATGCTTTTGCAGAGATACCTGTAGAGACTATATTAAATCCAGCCCCGAGTTAATCATATTATATAAAAAGTTGCAATTAGGGTGCAACAACAATGAAATCCTTTTCACATAAGCCCAAACTATGGAAAGCAGACAATGCTCAACTGTTAAGATGCAAAGCTTTGAGATATACTGATTTGTAAGGATAGGTTTCTGTGAAACTAGATACATTTAAAACAACTACTGAGACCCACAAATGGTGGGATATAGAGTCATTAAAGTATGTAATAACTATGTTATTTATTTTTCTCAGTTTATTGACTGGGACATTTTGTTCCTGTGATTTATAGCTGGAGTGTTATGATTCTGCAGCATGTGTGTGTGTAATGTGACAGATCTGAACATAAAGATGAGCGATACAATGCAATACAAGGCACATGAAATTAGGGCAC